>NC_139350.1:89111473-89383973 GCF_055883805.1 Amblyomma maculatum
TGCACCCGTGTCATGCATTCATAGCTCCTTTGCAAGTGCTTCGTCAGCACAATAAGACGATTTTGTCATAGTAGTTATGTGAATATGTTGATGATTTTCACGCCATCGACGCCACGCAACGGGCGCACCGCAATTCCGTCGAAGAACTCGAGAAGCATATTCGCGCTGCGGGCTGCTGGAGCTGCGCAGCAAGCGCTGCTGGATGTTCTCTCGGGAGCGTTGTGGGAAGGAGAAAGGTCGGCAGCATTACTGCCTGCATGCTTTTTAATGTGCAAGCATTTTCGGATTTCACTGAGGCGACTATCCCTCCTCCTTCAAGCAACCGCTCGAAAAGAAATAATTTCGCCTCCAGTGAATTTCGAACCCTTGCAGAGGAAAATAAATAAGCTTCATTGGCCATTGCGGCCTAGAACGCTGTGCCAAGCCAGTTTATTATTTTTTCTTCAATTCCTGTTCACAATGAATACTGTGAGGTGAACGTCTCAGAGTACAACCCTGGGAAGAGCGGTAGCGAAAAGTCGCTGTGTTTTAAAAACGTTTTAGTTTAGCCAGCTTCTCAGAACTGGATGTCATTCAGGTTTCTCACTTTGGGTATTATAAACTGCTAAAGAAGAAATGGACATGGGCAGGATATGTAGTGCGAAGAGAGGATAACCGATGGTCGCTGATGGTAACAAACTGGATTCCAAGGGAAGGAAAGCGTAGCAGGGGGCGGCAGAAAGTTAGGTGGGCGGATGAGATAAAGAAGTTCGCAGGGGTCAAGTGGATGCAGCTAGCACAGAACCGGGTTAAGTGGAGAAATATGGGAGAGGCCTTCGCCCTGCAGTGGGTATAATCAGGCTGCTGCTGCTGCTGCTGCTGCTGCTGCTGCTGCTGCTGCTGCTGCTGCTGCTGCTGCTGCTGCTGCTGCTGCTGCTGCTGCTGCTGCTGCTGCTGCTGCTGCTGCTGCTGCTGCTGCTGCTGCTGCTGCTGCTGCTGCTGATGATGATGATGATGATGATGATGAAACTGCTTTCAGGTAAGCCAGCGCTTTCAATGAAATACCTCCTCGCTGAGCGAGCATATACGTAACCGTTTCTCCTAGTCATTCCCGTTTTCCATACACTGTGAATTGGCAAAGCAACATGATTAAGTCGTATGATTTTGAACAGGCAAGGACAGTATACCGTACGGCGTAATTGGTAGCTCCTCTCCTAAAGTCCTCTTGCACGATACCTCATATAAATACTAATTTTAGCCATCAAGGAAAATATGGTCCATGGTTTCGGGTTTATGGTAACTTAAGCAATCCATTAACCACTGGAAAAAGAACCTTTCTTTCCTTAACAATGACTTGACAGATAATGTACCACTATGCAAAAGAAAGAAGAATCATTTCGCAAACGATCGTACTGGCATCTTTTCACCTCTTTTTAAGACCTGCTTAACTTCCCCTCTACTGGGATTCGAGGACTTAAACACACTGAAAGCGAAATGTCCTATGCAGAGGACATAACCGATTTTAGTCATGACAAAGAAAGCGTTTCAGAGGCAATCAAACGTTACTCGATTTTGTAAAGAAACAGGCAGCGAAGTCAACAGGTACAAATGTTTGGGGTTCTGGGTATTTAATGAACGATACCAGGTACTGGCAATATTACATCATGCAAGTCCTTGTATAGGTTCTTTTGTGTGACAGATAATAATTCTAGTGAGAATCTCAAATTTGAAATGTTTACAGAGGCCACAATCTCGCTAAAAAAAAAAAAAAATGTGAGCCTTCTGCCTTTGGTGTTGTTACACGGAACCAAAATTTCGCATAAGTTATGACACAGTTGACCTTGGAAAACCATACGCAGAAAAGGATCGCTTTGATTACACAAGAACATTAACCTCGACAACATTTGTCGCCAGAATAATTGGTCCAAAGTAAGTACTGTACTTTTCTCTGAGCGAAACAATTTTGTACGACTTGTTCTCTAGGAAAATGAACCCCAAACGGAAACCGCTAGCAATCTGGTTATTTCTGCACGCTAACCCCTGACATGGGCAGCGCTTGTAATACGTACGAAACTTTGCCAACAATGAACAAATTGCATACAATTGAACGCGCAAACATTGTTTTTTACGATTGCACTCGTTCACATTCACCACTCTAGTAATATTTTGTAGTATCTTTGTAGTGTTCAAACGACCGAGTGTCCCTCAGGTATAAAGCAGACAGACCATAAATTATTATCAAAAAAGGTTAGTTAGTTAATTTGTTAGTTAGTTAGTTATATGAGGTTTTACGGCGCATAAGCAGCTGTGGCTATATGCGCCAAATGCAAGGTTAGAATTTTTAATATGATAATAGTAATTGGTTCACAGGAGGGCAAAGGAGTAGTATCTGGCACACTTGTTCGGCGGACACCTGACCGCGCCGTAAGGAAAAGAAGGAAGGTGGGAGTGAAAGTGGAAAGAGAGAAAGGGGAGCTGTAGTGGAGGGCTACAGAGTAAGTTCGACCACCTGAAGATCTTTAACGTGCGCTGACATCGCACAGCACACGGACGCCACTTCGTTTCGCATCCGCCGCAGTCGGGATCGAACCCGGGAACTGGATCCCGACTGCGGCGGCTGCGTTTCGATGTAGGCGAAACGAAGTGGCGTCCGTGTGCTGATGTCAGTGCACGTTAAAAATCCCCAGGTGGACGAAATTACTTCGTAGCCCTCCACTAGGGCTCCCTTTTCTCTCTTTCCATTTTAAGGAAGGTGCATTACACCAGACGCCACGCCAAAACCCTAAAAAGGTGTACCAGTCAACTCCGCTGGCTGTTTGCTTACAAAATCGAATAACATCTTTGATGACCTCTGAAACGCTTTATCATGACTAAAAACGGTTATGTCCTTAGTATAGGACATTTCTCTTTCAGTAAGTCTGAATCCTCGAATGCTTTCATTCTGAATCAGCTTTAAACAAAATAGCTCTGTATAAATATCAAACAGAGGAGAAAGTGGGAATCCTTGTGTGACGTGCAGACGACTTTATCTGAAAGCCTTTTGTGGCCGGCTTATTTACGATGATGCTGGTGAAGCAACTTGCATGAGGGATTTCAGCTGCCCTTAATATCAATGGGCCTCCATTGAAATGATCCAAATCTAAAAATAGAATTCCCTTGCTGATCCTGCCAAAAGCCTCCCCCAGGTCTAGTTGCAGCACTGAAATGTGATCTTCAGACGCGTCGCAGCATTACAGAATGCTTCTAACTACATCAATACTTCTAGATGCTTCACCCTTTACCTCCACATGATTGATGATGGCCTACGATATATTTAATACTCTTTGTAACCATTTTACTGGGGCCTACATAAAATTTTGTAATCCACAGTAGGAGGTGTTATCGGACAGCATGACTTCACTGTGTTCATCTTGACGGGATCGTCGCTCTTTGGTATAAACACCTTCTCAGTTCAGTTCAGTCGTTCAGTCGTGTCCGACTCTTCGTGACCCTATGGACCATGTCACGCCACGCTTTCCGGTCTCTCACTATCTTCCTAACATCACATAACTTCATCTGCACTGCCTCGAGGATGCCATCCAACCATTGCGTTCGCTGCCTACCCCTTCTCCGGCGACCCTCAACCTTTCCCAACATCAAATCTTTCTCCAGCGACTCCTCTCTTCTCATCAGAGGACCAAAATAACTGAGCTTTAACTTTAGAATTTGACCCTCCAATGAGCAGTCAGGGTTTATGGTCGACAATATCGACTGATTTGATCTTCTGGCAGTCCAAGGAACTCTCAAGAGTCTTTGCCAGCACCACAATTCAAACGCGTCAATTCTTCGGCGGTCAGCCTTTTTCACAGTCCAACTCTCGCATCCATACATCACAACTGGAAAGACCACAGCACGAGTTATACGGATCTTGGTTGCAGACTAATGTCTCTGCTCTTTACTAGGCGGTCAAGGCTAGCCATTGCTCTCTTTCCCAGAAGCAGGCGTCTCCTAATTTCATGGCTGCAGTCTCCTTCCCAGGTAATCTTGGAGCCCAAGAAGATATCATGCTAGCTCTCTCATTACCCCTAATCCCAACATGACTGGGGACCCAGCATGTCCTTCTACGTCCTCCGAAACGACGGGGACGTTTCTTCCTTATCAGATGTCTAGCTCAGAACTCGATGCCTGTGGAACTTCACACTTCAAAACTTTATAAAACGCCGCGCCCAATCCATCAGGACCGATGGTTTTACAGCGCTGAAGTCATGTATCGGATTTTTAAGACGAATGCCTTTAATGCCTCATCGTTGTCGACAGAAGGCTGTCAGCGGAGGTGTCAAGCTTTAGAGAGCGAGAGTTAAATATAAATTAATAAACCTCGTCTCCACGTGGATTCGAACCTCCATCTCTTGGATCCCCAGTCCAGCGCATTACGAACTGCGCCACGCACCGGATCGTGAAACGCTCTTCATAATTCCCCTTGTCTACCGTGAGGATGATAGCGGTTTTCCGCGACTGACAGATACTGGGCCTTTCCTTTCCTGTAAACGAATTATAGAACGCCGGAGAATTTTGATGCGTTCAGTGAGATGCTGGTTGTGTTCGACAAGGGGCGCACGATGTACCGTCATGACAGGTCGTTGCGTCACCAGGCGATTCATGCATATGCGAAGCTGACCTCGCCGGGCGGCTTATTACCAAACCATATCCCGTAGGAGCACTCGAGCAGACGACGCTCTGGCTCGCGATTCCTCTGAGCAACGCCACCTGGCGACAAATTGTGGATATATTGTCTGAACGAATAATAATGAATTTGAAGGCCACTGTTCCCGCCGCTTTTGTGGCGCCGAAGACGCTGTTCCAAGCGGTTGCGTTTCTCGATGTTCTCCACTCAAAGGCTTCAATCGGCCTCTGGCCGAGGTACTGCTCAGGCTAATGCCAGCAGTAATGAATACCGGATTGTTTTGCCCCGTCTCCCAACTGCGAAGCTTGTCGCTGACTCCGTTTTCTTGCATGCGGACCTTGCCGGACGCCCGTACCGGGCACAAGACTTCAGAGACTCCCTTCGGAATGTTGTGGGCCTCAAGGAAATTAGTTCAATTGGCCAATTTCAAATGTCTCATGTATGGATGGTCACCTGCAAATCGGCACAATCGAAAGAGAAATTGGTGGCTTGCTGTGATCTCGTTGTTAAGGGCCGCCGTTGTGTCGTCGTGGACCCAGAACCAAAAGTGGTGAAACTGAAGCTTCTGTGGCTTCCTGAACGCTTGGAAGACGCCTTCATACGTGAGGCACTACAGGCCTACGGGAAGGTGACTTCGATTTCGACAGAAAATTGGAAAGTGGCGGAAATGGAAGATTTGAGAACGCTGAACCTGGATGTTATTGTGTCTTTCGTTGAAGGAGTCGGCGTTGGCGACGTCCCACATGTACTGACTATTTGGGGTACACAGAGCCTTGTTTTAATACCAGGCAGGCCACCGCTATGCCTCCGATGCAACCGTGTTGGCCACATTCGTATAGGCACTGCCGTACACCGCGTTCTGACGACTGCCGACGCTTCGGCCACACCGCAGAAGAGTGCGTCGTTACCTATGCGGACAAGCTGCGGCATCGTGTGCGGCCACCGGACGACGCTCTACAAGAGCATATTATGGACGATACAGAAGTGCTTGACGCGGCTGGGGTCCTCTCAGCTGCTACTGTGGACACGGCTACCACAGCTAATACAACGGTTGTTCCTCAAGGTGACTCCAAGGAAAGTGAGACGCTGCTTCGATATGAGACGCCGAATCCGGCACATGATATCGAGCCTGCCACGTGTTCTAATCCTGCCAAAGATACCGCCCCGGTTACTCCAGCCACTAAGGTCAATGCCGAGGAAGAGCTTGCAGGTCAGGCCACTCTACCTGCAGATGAGGCCGTCCCTCCTGTTGAAGAGCATCTTCATAAGCGCCGAGGCAAATGTGCATTTGACTCGAGTGTAGATGATCTCGTAAGCGTGAAGCATCGCCGCCGCCGCCGCACGTCGAAACACAAGGGAAAGTGCCAACGTTCGCGTTACCGCAGTCGTGGTGGAGGTCCGGAGGCGACGTCGCCGTCTCCGGAGAGACAAATGCAAGCCTAGTTAGCACTTGTGTGGTCACCATGGCGACCCCTGAAGAGCTAGTGTTTGCAACGCTGAATGTGAGAGGCCTTAGGTCTCATCAGAAGCAGGTGCAACTTCGTCGACTTTTCAGCAGCAGGCGGCTTGATTTTGTCGCCGTCCAGGAAACGAAGATTGAGAGTGAGCAGGATACAGAGAGGGCACTAGGACCCTTTTTGTCTGATTACGATGTTATTGTGACGCATGCTATTGGCTTTTCGGTGGGTTACTTCTTGTGTCTGCGAAAGGCTCTCCCTTATTCTGCGTTATCTTACTGTACTGACTCTGAATGGCGGCTAATAAGCTGTGATTTTTTGCTCCACGGAAAGCCATGGAGACTTATCAATATTTATGCGTTTAATAGTGCAGCTGAGCGTGTTAATATGTTTGAAGTCATGGCTAAGCTCCTAGATTGTGATAAGAATGTTGTGCTAATGGGAGACTTTAATTGTGTATGTTACCTGAATGATCGTGCTGGGCCTAGCGTACACAGAGACAGAAGTGGTGGAGTGTTGTCATGTGTTATAGATGACTCAGGACTCATTGACACAGGGGCCTCATGTCATGCAACTAGACTATTCACGCATATCCAGGGGAGGTCCCACGCGCGCCTAGACAGGATTTATGTTTCTTCCACGCTGATTTCCCGTGATTTGTTGAGTGAAACTGTACCGGTTTCCTTTTCAGATCATTGTATGGTGGTTGAACGATTAAAACTGCGCGAAAAAGACGTGACGTAAGAAACTCACAGGCACATACAAGGCGCAGACTTCTAACTAGTTTTATTAACGAAACAGCTGACTTATATCGCCTCTCAACAAAACAAAAACACTATCGAGAAAAAAAAAGCGCTCGACGGTTACAACAGCACATTACAGCAGAATCAAAGCGACTGTGGAACCCGAACATGCCATTCCAGATACTCTATCTCCTGGAGATAGAGTATCTGTGGCTGTGTGCACAGCTTGTGGAAAACGTGTATGTTGGATCGGAATGCTGAACGTCTAGTATCCCCCGCTACTCATTTCGGCCAGATGGTACACCAGCTTAGAGACACTTACGAAGATAGTGACTATCAACCGGACTAGCTGCCATTGTTGATGTGTTGTCTTTCCTTGCCACCGTTTCAGTGAAGATGTGCTAAGTCGTATTCTAGTTGTGTGGTGTTGTGTTGTATGTTCCAATTGGACTTTTCGCCTACAGGCTGATTACTCTGTAAATAATGTTTATAAATGTATGCTGAATTTAAAAGCATGTACTAAATACCATGCTGAAAACAAAAAAGCTTTTGTGGCGCACTGGATTGACACCACCCACCTCTGCACTCATGCCACGGAAACGTCTGTTCGGCTCCTGTATTGTAATTTTTTTTAAATTTTTTTTTCACTTGCCTTCACCGTAAATATTTCCTGCATTCAGTGAGTGTATGTTACCTTTAGGTTGCGTTCACTGACACATTTCAGCAACAATCGGTATGAGAACGGTTACACTAAACAATTTCCTTCACCGTAATTATTTCCTGCCTTCCGTGAGTGCATGTTACCTTTAGATTGCGTTCAGAGATATATTTCAGCAACAATCGCCGTTTACAGTGAGTGTACGTTACCTTTAGGTTGCGTTCAGAGAGACCGTTCAGCAACAATCGCTGTTTAGCTCGCTGAGAGCGTCGTCTGCTCCAGTGTGCCTACGGGATAGGGTTTGGCAATACGCCGCCTGGCGTCCGATGCAGGCGTCCGTGCGGCGCCTTTCATTTGCCGCTTCCTCGAACCACACAGCAAACAGATCTAGATATCTAGGAGGCGTTTGTACAGCAGGCATAAGCGGCATTTCAAATTGATTTACAGGATAGAAAAGGCAAAGTAACTGTCACAATTCTCCGCGAACACGAGTACCACGCCGTAAAGGAAGGAAGAAAGAGGGTAGTGAACGAAGAGAGGGAGATAGAGGTGCCGTAGTGATGGGCTACGATCCACCGCGCTATAATGGTTTTCGACCTTAGAATTTTTTATCCCTGGCATGCCGATGGGTGCTCCATCACGGTAGCCGGTTTCTCCCCATGATGTCAGGTTTTCATTCTAAGCTGCAGGTGTCTTCTTCACCTACTCAGACAAAGTGGCACTAAAGGCCTTAATTAAGCATCCGTCATCTTAACATAGGCCTAAAGCACCCGCTAATTACTTCTCTAAACTGGCAAGATTGCAAACCAAAGCGGTTCTATCCATAGTTCACATCGATTCCTCTCCCAGCCAGTCGCTCGTGGTCATTCTCCTACTGTTGCTGCTACCGGGGGTTGTGATGACGATGGTGCTGCAAGAGAAGAAGTAAAACATAAACGAATCAAAGCTTAAATAAATGTAGCAAGACGTGTGAAAGAAAAGGTAAACAATCGAGTACTAAATATGACGTCTGTGTGTATATTCGTGCTCAGCTAAGCGAAACCACCGCTATATTTTTGTACGTCAACAAGGTGGAAAACCTAAGAGATATCATTCCATTGATTTCCCGCTGCCAGCAGCACAAATATAATGCAGCAATAGGTGCAGAAACTGGGAATCGGCAAGCCAGTCACAACAGATATTGCCGTGCGTTCGCGGTATTTTCAGGTAGGCAACCTGTTTCCCCAAGGTGATGATTCGGCACGTGCCATTGAAGTTTTGTTTCGGTGTCATCAATCATGCTCGTTGATTTAATTGAGAACGTCAACGCAACCGCACCGTTCGCAAAATTGTACCTTCTCATAATCCAAGCTGCGATTGAAGTGTCGGCATTTTATTTTTTTCTCTCTCTGCGTTTTTGTACTTTCGTACTGCTCCTTGCTTATTCTAAACAGTTGCATTTCGCAGCTCACAAGATAAACAATGAAGTTAACAAAGCGAAGTGGTGATAGACAGCGCTATATAGAAAGTAGGAGCCCACGGGCGAGAAACAAAACAAAACAAAAAAAAAGTGATTAGGCGGGTCCAATTAACTCGCCTGAGAAGAGTAAGTTTACGCACTTGCTCTATCAGTAAATTCCCCTGTACTCATTTCGCGCCTATAAATGAGATTACCGGCAACTGAAAGCAGGAATAGAAGTTCCCTACTAGCTATCGGAGAGCCGCGTCCCGTGTTCACGTCGCAATGAGCTAGTCTCGAAGTACTAGAGAGGACCTCGCTGAAGGCTGGCGGCGATACTACCTCGCTCGCACGGTGAACGTTTGTAGACACACGCTGACGATCTCCAGCTTGTCATAAGTTCTCTGTTGTTCGCCGGCTTACACTGAAACAACGTGATTGGCACGTGCAATAAGTAAAAGTTGTTATTGCAGCCAGGTGAATACGGTTTCCATCTTGGCCAGACTGCGGCGCCGCTTATAGTACTCGAAGATGGTCAATATCAATTGATTACCTTATTTCAATGACAAACATGTTACTTTCGTTTAAAATGATTCTTTTATAAAGTAGAAAAGGCCAAGGAATAAAATACAGCTATCGCCGCTACCGGTTTGCAGAAGCAACTGCTATTAGGTGAGTGCTATTTTTCATAATTCTGGTACTGTAAGCCACTCTGTTATTTACTGGTTCTCACGGTGATCTTTGAATCGCCGACCGCACAAGGAGAAAGAAAATTGTTTTGAGCTTATAAATTTCATTTATTTGCCCAGCAATAAATGCGTACTTTGCAGTGGAAAAACATCAATGAGGCTTCGAAGTACCGAGTAACTAAAAACCAATATTGTATGATGCCGCAGTCCATGCCCCAGAAATGGCACGGACCAAGCAGCTGTCATCGTATATTTAATTTCCTAAGACATGATAGCGGGTTCCGCTATATGCTAAAGCGGTAACCGGATGAGGCGACAACCCCTGGCGATCCGTCGCTCGACGCCGCCGCCAACGCCTGTCGTCGCTAGTGCATACCGCACGGAGCGACGGGGCTCAGCGACAGAGAGGCGCGTTTTCGGCGTTGCTCTGTTACCGCCGCCTCGTCATTCGGTCAAGGGGAGTGCAATTACGCTATATCCCGTTTCTAACACAAAACAGCATGAAGTACGACAAAAAACTGATGAAATTTTTTGTAACGCATCGCATTTTAAAGGGTTACAGTGCAGCGGTGCACTACTACACTGCGATGCCGACTTGCATTGCAAGCAGTGACTTTCTCCTGCTCCTTTCGAAAATTAACAATATCTAGCCGCACTAGGCTTCTTTTTTTTTTCTTTTACTACCCTACCAAGCTTTCACTGAATTGTCTCGGTGCGCTCATATATACACGGATCAGACGAAGTGGGCGTCAGCAGGCACCAGGTTCTCAGCCCAAACCGGACTAGGAAAACAAACTTCAGCCGCAAAAAAAAAAAAAAAAAAAAGGGGGGGGGGGGGTCAGAACGGAAGTTAAGCACCCCAAAGCCTTCTGCGATTGGCTGCCTGGCGAGCTGCTTCCGGGCGAGACGCGAAATTGTCTAAAAACCCAGAAACTGAGCGACAGCGCCGGGCGGCAATGCTTTCGCGGCCCTCAGCCCGTTGCGCGGCGTGTCACCCCGAATCGCCCCTCATGCTGTTAGCGCTTAAGGCAGGGGAATTTAAGCTTTCATCACGCAAAACCCCTCGCGGGATGTAGCAAGAGTTTCTGATTCGTTGAGACATTCGTGACAACATAACTACATGATTTCTTTTTGAGATGAGGCCTACAGGCTAACCCCCCCCCCCCCCCCCCCTACATCTTAACCAAACTGCACTACCACTCAAACAAGAACATAACATTTAGGCGTCACGTTTGATTTTAAAAAACTAACATTTTTACCGCACACATATATCGTACACAGAAAAAAAGCGTCCCAGGCCTCAATGTTCTCAATCTACTGTCAAGGAAACGTTTGGGTTCTTACAGGGCATGTTTATTACATATCTATCGTTCTCTCAACCATTCTAAGTTAAACTATGGGTAAATAGTATATGGCTCAGCAAGACCACCCTACGTAAAATGACTAGATTCAGTACATAATCTTGGTTTAAGGTTAGCTTCCGGTGCTTATAGAACATCCCCAATGCCAGGACTTTATGTATACACAGAAACAAATGAGCCTTCCTGAGAAGATCGAAGAACGGCACTAACTTGTACATACGTTCTTAAAATCCGCTCTCAGCCTAAACACATCTATCACTCAATAGTCACAAAATGTCCTTCTAGGATTTTCTGCTAGGACCTGAACATAATGAGTAAAATTTCAACTATTGCCCCAAGGCGAGAACCACTACCCTCATCGTACGCCTTCCCCAAAGTTTGTGACTTCAGACTAACAAATTTTCAGAAAACGCAGACACCACATGAACTCTTAATACAAGAATGCCTGGTACTAGAGGAAAACTACACTTCATTTTTTTACAGATGGATCAAAAACTAAAGACTATGTTGGAAGACTATGTTGGAAGACTATGTTGGAAGACTATGTTGGAAGACTATGTTGGAAGACTATGTTGGAAGACTATGTTGGAAGGGGAATAGTGCAGCTTGAAAAGCCGAAATCAATACGACTCCCTCAGTGCACGTTTGTTTTTACAGCCGAACGTTAGACAGTTCGTGTCGCTGTGGAGAAAATAAGTAATGAAAACATCAAAAATAGCACTATCTACACTAATTATTTAAGCGTACCCACTGCATTAAATTATAAGAATGCAGTTCAACCACGGATTGGCAACATAATACACAACATAGTACAGATAACGTCCTGAAAACATAATATAAAATTCTGCTGGGTCCCCAGTCATGTTGGATTAGGGGTAATGAGAGAGCTAGCAGGCAGATGCGCCGCACAAGCCAAATCCATCAAAATAAAGCATGAGAGCATACCCTACCGGGATTGCATAAAGTTGGTGACACAGCAAACTAAGAGCTAGGTGGCAAGCTGCTTGGGCAAATGAAACAAATAACAAGCTGTTTTCTGTAAAGCCCCTTTTAGGGGAATGGAAATCGTGCAGACACCAAGAACGTTTTATCGAGTTTATTTCAAATTGTCTACTCATAGGACACACACACACATCACCCATAGTTTCTTGATAACAAAAAAGAAAAAAAAAAGACAAACCCATGTGTGAAATGTGCGGCAGTGAACTCGCTGTCAATCACATTTTAATCTCATGTCCGCGACTCACAGATCTTAGGAAAATATATTTTACTGTATTTTATAATAATCATATTCCATTTCATCCTGCACTGCTTCTATAGTTGAACAAGCATTCGTCGATTTATCTCTTGTTTGCCCATTTCTTAAGAAAATCAAATATGAATACTGTAACTGAAAACATTTCACATAACAAAATCATCTAACCTCGTGTTAGACGTATACCATAGCCATAGTTGCTTTGCGCCATAAGACCCCATATATCTAACTCCCACGGGCAATTCAGACATCCCACGTCGATCGCATTGTAAACAAAAAAAAAAAGTGATAAACGTCACAACGTAATTTTCACTGGTATACAGGCTTTCGCGCCAATCTACAACCACTACATAGCGTGTCTGAAGAAACAAAATCACTTTCGCTGAAAAGAGCAATTCGGGGGCCTTTATGGGCATACGACGAGACAGCGTTGACAACGGCTCCAGTCTGCGCTGCTCTTGTTTAAAATCCACCTGTGCGGGCGTGCATGCGTACGAATGTGTGTGTGTGTGTGTGTGTGTGTGTGTGTGTGTGTGTGTGTGTGTGTGTGTGTGTGTGTGTGTGTGTGTGTGTGTGTGTGTGTGTGTGTGTGTGTGTGTGTGTGCGTGCGTGCGTGCGTGCGTGCGTGCGTGCGTGCGTGTGTGTGTGTGTGTGTGTGTGTGTGTGTGTGTGTGTGTGTGTGTGTGTGTGTGTAGGCGCGCGTGCGTGCGTGCGTGCGTGCGCGCGTGTGTGTGTGTGTGTGTGTGTGTGTGTGTGTGTGTGTGTGTGTGTGTGTGTGTGTGTGTGTGTGTGTGTGTGTGTGGCTAATTCATAGGACTTTATTTTAACAACGCTAAATTGTGCAATTAAATGGCTAGAAGTTTCTGGAGCTTGTCACAGTTATTAGCGCTGTACAGATCACGTCGATAGTGCGGTAACATTGTATGACTAGATGAATGAGTCAGTTCAAAATTACATTACCTTATTTAATTTTATGGCAAGAAATATATTTTCCTTTTGTTTATTATCATCATGTTTACAGTCAATTTGTTGGGGGAATGTGCAATAGCCGCATTCAGAGAGGTTGCTAACAAGGTATAAACCCCGCTGCTTATAATATTACGTTGAACAATATACTCTGCTGCCTTCTTTCTTTGCTATAAACACTGCTGAAGCCTCTTATTTCACCATGACCTAGAAGTCTTCTGTCGTTTCTGTCAAATAAAAAAAAAGAAAAAATATCCTGCATAACTTCCCATGCAATTCGTTTACTAAGTTCTAGACTTCGTACTAGTATACATCACCCTGTGAATCATCAAATAACAGTATCATGTAGAACGTATCTAAGCAACACTTATCAAACGCCAAGTGCTCGTACCCTGCAGAGTCCTCCTTCTTGCCAGTTTGAAAAAAAAAAAAAAACTGTGCCGTCCTCAGAAAGTCTTTGTGTAGCCACTGGCTGAATATCTGCATGACGGTTTCATTGTTTACGAAATTGAGTCGGCCTCAGCTGCTTGTACTGCACTGCCATAATTTATTCTGGGCTAAAGATATATTTTTTTTTTCTGTATTCTGCCGCTTGGCCGATGGTGGAGTCTTGTTCATTTCCTGTTGCTTGTTAGCGGCCAATATATATTTTTTATTTCCATAATTTCCCCCAGGATCGGTACTCAGGCCTTATTTACAGAGTCACTGTGCTACATAATTAATGTACCAGTGTGTTTCCGGTATCGCTATGCTCCTTAATGCACTGCTGTACGGCATCTGTTCAGATGTGTAATACGGGAGTTACGGCTCGCCTAGAGATTTCCATGTCTGCTGTAGCCTCTGATTACGAATGCCATGCACTGTTACTTAAAATGAATTGATTAAATTGAATTAAGTAGTGTCTGAATTATCTGCAGTGCAGAGTTAACAATTCATTAAAATACAAACCGTTCAACAACTTATCGATTCCTAAAACATAAGCAGAAGTACTTCAGAAATTCAACAGCAAGATGCAAACGCTCGTCGTAATCTTCAAAAGCTGATGAAGTGTTCGGCCGCATGCACTATTATGTTACTCATATAACAAATTCAGAACGTTCACTATTTACTTACCACAGAGATGCTTACCGCTCACAAGTTTGTTAAACCTATTGGTCAATCGCTCTTTTTCACATCACAGAACAGTGGGGCTGTATGCGGGTAGTTTGGTTTACCGCGTGAGTACACATCAATGCAACTTTGAGATTGACCGAGAAAAGACGGACAGGCATTGCCAGTTCGTGCCTTTTTTCATCCCAGCTTTTAAAGGTGAAAGCCTCGCTTGGCTTACGGTGAAAATCTCGGGTGGGCGAGATCTGTCCGCGAGATTCCGCAGGATATCGGCAGGGTTCTGTCTAATCATGGGAAAAAATCATCCTTTCCTGAGAACCGAGCTCATACACCTATTCCCAGCTGAGCGCGCTAGCCGCTACGCCGGGCACGCGCGAAATGTATATTAGTACTCTTTGTCTTGATTTACTGCCACCTCTCATGACAATGTAGGGGCGCGACTATGACGCCTTCATCGCGGTCTCCAGGATGGATGGATGAATGGATGGAATGCGTCCACTTTGAAACGGCGTGGTAGCAGCTATCATGCTCGTTTTTGTCGGGCGACGTAGAATTAAATCCTGGTCCTCCAAAATGAGGACACACCTGTATCGCTTGAATCAATTTCGCAGGCACTGTCTCGCTTAGAACAGTCCCAAAGCCCCTCGCCAAAATCTCTAAAATACGCGCTGCACAAACAGATATTGAAGGAATGGTCGGCGCTTATCTTCTCGCGTTGATGCATTGGAAAAAATTGTCGAGTTGAATCAACTAAATGATCCGAATTCTAGCATTTAGCAGACGAATGCAGAAAAAATTTCCGCGGAAATCAAAGTTCTTGCCGACAAATACGATGACGCAGAGAATCGCCTTCGCCGCTGTAATTTGATTGTTTTCGTAATTAAGGATGATCACGCTGAAACATGGGCTCAGTCTGAATCTCTGATTAGTTCTTTTTGTTTCGATAAACTTAGCCTTACTGTTGACCCTGATGATATTGTACAGGAGCACAAGATAGGGCGTTACCAGAATGAGAAAAAGTGCCCAATAGTTGTTAAACTGGCCCGTTTTAAGGAAAAATCAAGGATTTTATCGGCGGGACCGAAACTAAAAAATACCTCTTATGCAATTCCTGAGGATTATTCTGAACGTGTGCGAACGACCAGAAGTAAGCTCTATTCTTACGCCCAAGGAAGGAGGACCGCATTTAAGATCCGATTCGACAAGCTCTTCATGAATGACCGACAATTTACTCATAACTCTGAAACAGATTCTGTCCAAGAAGTGCAATTATAACGGTTGCCATCCGTAAATCGGCCCGCACCGCGCCTACTACATCAGTCACCAGGAGTGAAGTACACAGCCCCGAGATATCAAACAATAGCTGTTTTATACTAACCAACATCCGTAGCTATCTGCCCAAGAAAGATGGTGTTGAAGCCTTCATAAACGATAGCGACACTGCTATAGCTATATTTACTGAATCGTGGCTAACCTCAGACATCTCGAGTGTCGAGCTGCTGCACGATGCGCGATCATTCACAGTATACACAGACGTGATAGGGTGGCGCGGAGAGGAGGCGGTGTCCTAGTTTTTGTAAAACCGAACGTGCCGCCTTTTCCTGTTTTGCCCATCTGCAATCATGAAATTGTTGCTATCAAGTTATCACTTCCATCTAGTATGGTCATATTACTTGCATGTTATCTTGCTCCAGACAGCGGCATTTCATTTCTTTAGGAACTGTACTCGATAATACTTGACCTAAATAGCCGTTATCCCCGCGCAACTTTCTTACTCTGCGGCGATTTTAACTTTCCTGACATTAACTGGTTCAACTTATCCGCAAATACTGGCCAATCGAAAGACTCTCTAAAGTTAGTCTTGACTTTTAAATTTACGCAAAGAGCTGACACATCTACCCGCCTAAACAATACTCTTAACCTTGTTCTTACTTCAGACCATGAATGTATCCAGTCATTGTCATCAATTACCGGCTTCAGCGATCATTGTACCTTGTTGTTTAACTTATCTATACCCATCACTACTCGTCAACCTTCTGTGAAGCTCATTCGTGATTATAATAGGCCAATGTTCCAAGCGTCATTACTGAACTAGGCAAGTTTTTCCTCCTCTTTCGTATGTCCTCCTCCGCAAGATCTGTCCATGATAACTGATTGCTTTTTAAACAAAAATTAATATCCCTTATCGATCTATACGTACCCCTTGCATGCAATCGAGGCGATGCCAGTAAACCTTGGTTTTCTAACACCCTCAGGAAACTCTTAATGAGGAAGAAACGACTTTTCCGTCTTGCAAAGCATTCAGCCAGTGCATTACGGTGTGAAAAATATTTCACGTGTCTTCGCGAATACACTAGACTTTTACAAAGTTCAAAAAGAAAATTTTACCATGAGGATCTCTACTGGACATCATGCGCTCTAGTCCCAAGAAACGCTGGAAACTCTTAACTCCGAGTAATACGGCTAGGCATCATATTTCGTTGGTTAACCCAGATGGTTCTGTGGTCTCATCAGGTGACCGTAGTGTCGTAATGAACTCTTACTTATCTTCGGTTTTCACCAATGGATCTACCTCAGACATTCCACTTGTATCCAAGTTTTCATTTTCGCAAATGCCACCTGTTACAATAACTGCTAACGGTATTGCAAGTCTCATCGACAAACTTTGCAAGTGTCAAGTGCCCCGGGACCACATAATATACCAGTTAAGAAATGCACCAAGGAAATCTCCAGCCAAATATTTCAAATAATCTTCGAACAGTCTGTTGCTACAAGCTCAATTCCTAACGACTGGAAGCTTAGTCGTGTAGTCCCGGTCTTTAAAGCAGGCAATCGTCATGCCAGTCTAACTACCGCCCGATTTCATTAACTTGCATTGCATGCAAACTACTAGAGCATATTATTTATTCCCAAACCGCATCTCACCTTGATTCCAATTTCTTTTTTTTTCCATACAGCACGGCTTCCGATCCGGTTACTCATGAGAAACTCAACTATTCGAATTCACTACCGATCTCAGCCTAAACTTTGTGGGCGATTTTTCTGCCCGAGGGATGCGCACGACAAACACACAGTGGGCCGTATGATAAACATCTTTAATCTCACAGGGATCGGGGATCGTCGAAGTCGGTGTCGTCGTCCGGGTGGCTGCGGGTCGTTGAGAGCGCCGGAACGAAGAGCCAGGGACCAAGGAGCCAGAGACCAAGAGAGGGAGAGACGGCGGCGCGTGCCTTCTTTTATAGCCCCCTCGCGCGGGACCGGTTATCCCCGAACGAGCGGGGAAAGGGAAACGGGCCGCGCGCAGGGAGCATCGGGAAGTGGCGCTGCCTTCGAATGCGCGGCGCGCCACGAGCCCTACATCTCCCCCCCCCCCCCCTCAGCGTCCGACCCGGGCTCCGCCAACAGCCGGGCCATGTCCATGTCCGAGCCCGGGTCGGCGTAAAATGTGAAGCCTTGTCGCCAGGCTCTGGCGGGATGCCATGCCATCTCAGCTGGTCCGTGGGACGGGAGAAGCAGCAGGCATGGCGGGACTGTTCCGGCTGGTCCCTCTCCGGCAGCGGCCACATCCTCGGGGTCACAGCGCAGCTGGGCTCGGCCACGGATACGCCTGGCAGCGGCCCTGAGCTGCTGCTCTACATTGTTGACCCCTTTCCACATGGCGCCGTGCTGGATGCACATTGCAGCAGGCGTTTCCGCCCCAGGCACACCTGGCTTCCTGAGGATCGTACTCCAGGCCTGGGCAGCGGGCTCCAACCCAGACTTGTTGAAGACGGCCAGCATGGCCGCGCTGGTCACAATGATCGGCCACAAACCACTACAAACTAGGGGGGCACCCCCTGTATAAGTGGCCCCTCCTTGAACCATGCGCTGGGTGCGGTTTCCCGCCCCAGCGACGATGGTTCATCTGGCTGCTGCAAAATCTTATCAGAATGCATTCTGAAAGAAGCAAAGACGTTAGACAAAGTAGTGCACTACCTTGGCCTTAGGTTATAGCGTCGGTTGCGAACCGGGTTGCTACCTGTACGCCTTACTTTGGGGGAGATCGCTGCATCGCTTTGAGCTTCTCCCGCTTCGCAGTTATCGTCCTTGCGAAGGTGGTAAGCTTTCAAGTCTGCGACGTGCACCGGACCAGCGGTTTCACCGCTCGCCAACAACCGCAGCTCGTAGGTGAGTGGCGTAGTCCGTGCCGTAACTTCGAACGGTCCAACCCACTTGTGCGCTAGCGACGCGGCGAAACCACGCGCTGCGTTACTAAGCGGGTGCGTTCTTTTCAGTACCAAGTCGCCCGTGTTGAAAACGACGTGACGACGACCTTTGTTGTACTGATCCGCTTGCTCCATGCGCGCGACATCGAGGTTTTCACGAGCCGCGCGCTGCGCTGCCTCAAGGCGCTCGCGGAGCTTTGCCGCGTACTGTGTAAGCGGAGGGGGCGCGGGCCCCGCCGCGTCAAGTAGGGCGTTCTTTATCGGAAAAGCGATCTCTTTCCCAAAATTCAAGTAAGCAGGTGTCATACCTACCGACCTGTTCACGGTTGTTCTAGTGGCGAAAGCCAGTTCGGACAGCCGTGCGTCCCAATCTCTGTGCTGCTCGGTCGTCGCGACCAGCATACTCTTAACATTCCGATTCACTCTCTCGGTTATGTTGCTCTGAGCGTGGTAGGGACTCGTTTTCCTGTGGCGGATTTGAAGCGCCCGACAGGAATCAACAAAGGCTTTGCTTGTGAAATACGAGGCATTGTCTGTAATCAGGTCGGAAGGGAAACCGAAACGAGTGAATGTCTCCAACAGTTTCTCCCAAATCCGTTCTGACACAAGCTTCCTAAGGGGGAAAACCTCAACCCACTTGGAATAGTGGTCCGTTATTACCAGGATATATTGGTGTCCGCGCGCGGAGCGAGGGAGGGGTCCCATGATATCACACGCCACCACTTGCCACGGATAGTTGCTAACTACCGGCTTCATCATGCCAGCGGGTTTCCCCGCCCGAGGCTTGGCAACCTGGCAAACAGGACATGTACGGGCGTAACCCAGCACATCCTTTCTCATACCTGGCCAGGTCGCGACACGGCATAGCTTGTCATAAGTCTTACTGCCGCTGCCATGGCCTGCCAGCGCTGAGTCATGGAAGTACTGGAGGAATCGTTTCCGCAACTTCCTCGGGACCACGACTCGGAAGGGGGATGCAATCACCTCTTCCTCGTCAATTTGGGGGATGTAGCGGAGCAGTAAGCAGTCATCGCCCAGCAGATACGCGTCGTACTTGCCCTCAGCGTTCCCGGTGCAAGCTGCACTACTCGCAAGCTCTGTCAGCACCCGCTGGCATAGACCGTCTGCTTTCTGGGCCTCAATTAGCTCTTCCCTACTGACCGCTACTCCCCATGACAGATTTCTCTCTGCCTCGCTTCTCGGCAGGCGAGTAGTCGCCGCCACCAGCTGCTGCGCCTTCTCTCTCTCGCAGCACCGCGCGGCAACTCTGTCCGCCTCCTTTCTCTCTTTAACTATGCAGGGCGCGACACTCGCGTCCGCCCTCTCCTCCTCTCCACTAGCGGCGACGCCGCTTTCAGCAAAGCTGGTCTGCGCCTCTTCTGCGCTTCTGCCAGCCTTCAACGGTGCGCGTGATAACGCATCGGCCACCTTATTCATGCTGCCCCGGCGGTACTCAATGGCGTACGCGTAACGTTGCAACGTCAGCGCCCATCTCGCGAGTCTGCCTGCGGGGTTTTTCAGCCTCTTTAACCACGAAAGTGCCTGGTGATCTGTCTGCACGGTGAAAACCGCTGCGTCTAGGTACATGTCGAACTTTGACAATGCGAACATTATCGCCAGGCATTCCTTTTCGGTCACGGAGTAATTCCGCTCCGCCGATGTGAGCGTGCGGCTAGCGAACGCGACAGGGCGCGGCTTGCCCTCGTGTTCCTGCAACAAAACAGCTCCTACACCGGCATCACTAGCATCTGTCTGCAAGACAAACGGCTTGTTCAGGTCAGGTAGGCGCAAACTAGCGGTGTTCGCTATCGCGCGAGCCAAGGCAACAAAAGCGTCGTTCTGTTCCTTGCCCCAGACCCACTTCGAGCCTTTCCGCAACAGCTCGTTCAATGGCCTAGCGAGCTCTGAACAACTAGGGATGAATTGTCTGTAAAAGGCAACCATTCCCAAAAACCTCTGCAAGCTTTTCACGTCCGTCGGGCACGGGTAGTTCAGAATTGCCTGCAGTTTGTCATCGTTCGGTCTCAAAGTGCCACATCAACCACAAATCCCAAGAGGTTCACTATCTTTGATGCCAACTGCACTTTCTTTGGGTTGATCGTTATACCCGCACGTCTCATTCTTTCAAGAACGGAATTCAGGTGAATGAGATGCTCTTCGAACGACTGTGAGAATATCACGACGTCGTCGAGGTACGCCATCGCGTAGTTGAACTTTGCGTCGCCCAGCACGATGTCCATCAATCTCATGAACGTGCTCGGTGCATTAGACAAACCAAACGGGAGTCGAGTAAATTCGAAGAGCCCGCGGTGACAGGTGAATGCGGTTTTCTGAATGTCACCTTCCGCCACCTCAATCTGCAGGTACCCTCTGCTTGCATCCAGGACTGTGAAGAACCTTGCGTTCCCTAACGCGTACATCACAGCCTCGATCGACTGGAAAGGGTACGCAACAGTAGGCGTCAGTGAGTTGAGCTTTCGATAATCAACACACAGCCTGACCGAACCATCTTTCTTTGGCGCTAGAACCACTGGGGACGCCCAGGGACTTTGTGAGGGTCTCACCGCGCCGGTATCTATCATCTCGTCAAGGGCGCTGTCGAGAAGCTGTCTCTTATGCGCGCTTAACGGCCGCGGGTTACATCTGAAAGGACGCGCATCACCCGTTTCGATCTCGTGCTGAAGCAAGTCGGTTCTGCCTGGTTTCTCTGTGAAGCAATCCGAAAACGGGAGTAAAGTTTCCACGAGCCTTCGGCGCTGACTACCGGTTCCTGAGAAGGACGCGATAATTGCTTCTAATGGGCTGCCATTCAGTGTCGCGGAGGAGCCTTCTGCCACACAAGCGTGGACGCTCGCCCGCTGAGCGACGCATTCCTGTTTGGGTGCGCTAACAAAGGGAATGAGGGGGGTGAAGGGGCTGTAGCGATAGCCGTTCTCCCCCATGTCAAGCACAATGCCTTCGCTCGAAAGAAAATCTCTTCCCAGAATAACTGGTATGGCTAAGCCGGGCAGATAGACGAAGCGATGCCTCCGCTTCCTGCCGTCAAAACGCAGAACCAGACGTACTGCTCCCTCCGGTTTTGTTGTCCCTGCTGCTAAGCTCAAAGGGGTTTCGGCTGGCCTGACACGGATGTTACATCTACGGCAGGCCTCGAAAACATCATCACCGACCAGTGACAGAGTTGAGCCCGTGTCAACGGGTGCCGAGTAGCTTTGACCAACTAACCGCACTAGCATAAAAGGGCTCGAGCGCGACAACATTCCTTGCGCTCTACAGGCGAGGGGGACAAAAGCCTCTGCGCCCCCGGGGCGGTCGCCCGGTGACGCGGCGTGGGAGTACATTTCCCATTTTCCGCCGTGGCTACCACGAAATTCTCCCGCCGACGGCGACAGGCTGGTGTTACCAATTATGGCCGCCGGCGGTCCGCGTTTCCCTGCGTACGCCTTGTTTGACACTCTCGTGCCACGTGGCCCGGCTGGTTGCAATTCCAGCAAAGCCGATCGTTCACCTGCCGCGCGGTCGGGGGATCCCGCGTTCCACGAAGCGGTTCGGGACGTATTTCCCCTCTCTCCGCGCCTGTGCGTACGTCGCTGGCTAGCCCAGCTCGACGCCGCTGCTCGAACGCGTATGGGTCAAGAGCGCGAGGAATATCGGAGCCTTCCGCTGGCATTTCCTGCCCAACCGTCATTACGTCTGCGCCCCTGGCGCGCGGCGCGGAGTCTTGGCCTCCGGCCCAGGCGTATCGCGGCTCTAGCGATTCGGTTGGCCTGGGGGGTGGCTGGTAGCGCAATTCAGCGAGTAAATCCGCCTGTACTACCTTCGCTTCCTGTGCTAGGGCCTCGAGGTTTGCAAAACCACGTCCCCGCAAATACGGCTTGAAGCGCGGATGGCATTGCCTCATCACGCGCGCGACCTGTTCAAGATCGGTTGCCGTGGGATCTGCCCTCTTGTAGAGCTCCTGCATTGCGCGTACATACTCGAGGAGGCTCTCCTCTGGGTGATGTGTGCGCAACGCTAGCTCCTCAAGCATCCGGCGTTCGTAATCGGGCGGCAAGAACTCGGCGCGGAAGCGATCTGTGAAGTCTGCCATCGACTGGAAGGCCAAATCGCCCACATGGGTGCTAATTCAGCCCCACGTTGGGCGCCAGTTGTGGGCGATTTTTCTGCCCGAGGGATGCGCACGACAAACACACAGTGGGCCGTATGATAAACATCTTTATTCTCACAGGGATCGGGGATCGTCGAAGTCGGTGTCGTCGTCCGGGTGGCTGCGGGTCGTTGAGAGCGCCGGAACGAAGAGCCAGGGACCAAGGAGCCAGAGACCAAGAGAGGGAGAGACGGCGGCGCGTGCCTTCTTTTATAGCCCCCTCGCGCGGGACCGGTTATCCCCGAACGAGCGGGGAAAGGGAAACGGGCCGCGCGCAGGGAGCATCGGGAAGTGGCGCGGCCTTCGAATGCGCGGCGCGCCACGAGCCCTACAACTTGGATTCATTTCAGACTGATGTCATATATCTGGATTTCTCTAAAGCGTTTGATCGTGTATCCCACCAACGTCTTCTAGCCAAACTTTCATGTTTGTGCCTTGATCCCCTGATATTAAATTGGATTCACTGCTGACTGATCGCTCTCAATTCACTATTATCGAAAATGACCATTCTCCCACAGTGAAAGTCTTCTGTGGTGTCCCAGAGGGCTCGCTGCTCGGCCCACTTTTATTTTTAATCTTCATAAATGATCTTCCCTCCGACATTTCATCGACAGTTCCTTCGTCGTTTCGCCGACGACTGCGTCCTGTACCGCTGCATAACTTCCAGTATGATCAGGGAATGCTCCAAAGCGACCTAAACAGAATTGAAAGCATGGTGTTCCACATGGCTAATGACGCTCAACATAACAAAGTGTTAAATTCATGCAGGTAACACGCAAACGAACTAACATAAACTACGCGTATTCTCTGAATTCAACCAACCTCCCCCAAGTCGAATCATACCGGTATCTTGGAATCCATATCACAAACTACCTTAACTGGTTCCAGCACATCACAAAGATTGCTTCTGACGCATCGAAAACACTTGGCTTTATCAGACGTAACCTCAGTATTTCCCCTTCTTCCATTCGCAGCCTAGCCTACAAAACTTTCGTCCGTAGCAAACTAGAATTTGCATCCCCAAATTGGAACCCTCACCAAGCCTATTTAATTAATAGCCTAGAAGCCGTCCAAAACAGCGCAGCCCGCTTTATTTCCTCCAATATGACCCCCGCTCTAGCATTACCAGTATAAAATTATCTGTCGACATTGAGCCTCTCGCTCAAAGGCGTAAAATTACCCGTTTATCATTGTTTCATAAACTGTACTATTGTTTTCCCTCACTTCGAGACTCCCGTTTGCTCCCTCCCCTCCAAACATCGCGCCGTCTTTTCAACTCTATGAACATTTTAAGACTCCATGGCGCCTCAATCGCATTTAACAAGTCATTCCTGCGTTTTGTCATTGAAGCATGGAATTCATTACCCGAATGTATTGTAATTGAACGAGATACTTCTAAATTCCGGCAAATGCTGTCTTTACACTTACAATCCTAATGTGGTAACTGTTGCCTTTCCGTTCTGTCATTGTATGATTCACTGTACCTGTCTGCTTGATTGATACACGTGTATTTTTCCCCTTTGCATTGAAGCCTGCCTTACAACGATTGTTTCACCTATTTTGTTTGCTTTGACCTAAAATGTCATATCATGTTCCGATGCCCCCCTCCCATATGTAATACCACTCGTAGGGGTCTTTAAGAGTCAATGCATGATGATGATGCTAGGTTAACTATATATGCTATTTATTGAATTTTTGTTTCTACATTAGAAACATATCACTTTTCCGCTTTTATTACAATCGCTTTTTGCTAGCTTCCACCGAAGAATCCTTAACCCGATAACTGGTATCTCTCAAGCCCAGGGGCTCAGGAAGTCTGACGACGCCTGCATCGACATCCGGATGGATACCATCCCATTCGAGTATAAGATGTTCAATTGTTTCTATGGATTTACCACATATTGCACACGTGTCATCTTCTTGGTTAAATTTCTTTTTGTAGCTGCATGTTCTAAGGCACCCTAATCTAGCTTCAAAAAGTAGGGCACTGCCTCTTGAGTTATCAAAGAAAGCTTCCTTCCTGATCTGCCTTTTCCACTTTCGGTGTAGTTCTACACTCTTTTTTTTCATAGAATTTATGCAATTTTTACCTTCTTTATTTGTCACCTGTTGTTAAACGCTCTTTATTTCTCCGCCCTTGTGACCAGTATACCCACTGGTTAGTTTCCTAGTTCTTTTCCTACATTGTGATAAACGCTTTTAAGTATATGCATTTGAATACTTTAGCTGCCCACCTGCCTCCCTTTAGCTGAGGGAGTCCAGGATGGATGGATGGATGGATGGATGGATGGATGGATGGATGGATGGATGGATGGATGGATGGATGGATGGATGGATGGATGGATGGATGGATGGATGGATGGATGAACGGACGGACGGACGGACGGACGGACGGATGGATGGATGGATGGATGGAAGGGTGGATGGATGGATGGATGGATGGATGGATGGATGGATGGATGGATGGATGGATGGATGGATGGATGGATGGATGGATGGATGGATGGATGAAAGGATGGATGGAATATAGAAGCGTCCCCTTTGAAACGGGGTGGTAGCAGTTGCTATCATGCTCATTTTTCCCCATATATTTTGTTTATTAAGAGGGAGTGTGGTGCACGCCATCTGCCGGCAGCTATCAAAAGCAAGCGCCTCAACAAGCGCGCGCCATCGCCGCCGAGTGGAGCTGCTCACCTCGAATCCGGCACGGAAGAAGCCGCTCTCCGGCACTGTATGAATGGCGCGGTTTTATCAAAGAAACAGCACTGTGAAACCAGCTCCAAAGGCTTCCGCCTTATCGCTCTTAAGGAGTATTAAGTACATCAAGAAGTTTCGTTGTTGATGTGTTTACAGTTGACAGTTAATTTGCATTAGAGGCACGAATTTTAAATCTGCTGCAGAACGCCATCTTAGACTGCTGTACTCTTTGCACGGGTCTTACCCGTCTATCCCCTAGCCTAATTATGCACCGTCGGGCGCGCTATAAGGATTCTGCAAAACAGACGGCACTCTAAATAAAGCCCCGTATGCACGTTGAAAGTCGCTCACATATGCAGGTAACCCCGGTGCGCTGCGTCACTTGAGCATCTCCTTTATGTTAACGTTGACAAGACAAGAATGGGGAGATCGCGAGCTTTCCCTGAATCCAAGGAAAGTAAAGAAAAAGTTGAACAAGAAATTAATTGCGTAATTATTGTAGGTATGAGTTAATGGTCAAGGAAAGCAAATGCCTTCAATGGAATCCGAAAACACGACTTTCTCCTATGATGTGTAGGCTTTACCGGCATACCTAAAGCGTCGCTTGTCTCGCCTTCTACTTTCTAAGATAAGTGCATTCTTATCTCGATAGCTGTGTACGTTCTCCGTTGCCATGTTTATCGTATTGTGTTTTCCGTGCCGTTTCAAAGAACAGACCGTTTCAAAGAGGCCCAGCACAGCGCCCTTTTCAGCCACGAACAGTGTGCTCATCTATTTTTCAGCGCCTTCTGGTCCGTTCCCACCAGAACTGAGCCGCGTCCCTGAGTTCTGGGAACGGAGCAACCTGCCACCGTTCCCCGCTTCCGCGCAGCCCATGTCCACGGGTGCACTGCATTTCGCTCTCCGGTAATGGGCAGCCGAATGAGGGTATTAGCGAGGGAGCAGTGCTTCGGAGAATAGACTGCAACGTTTTTGTGCATCATCCATCCGCACTATTGCCCTCCCCCTTCGAGCAGGTTGGTTGCTCGCATTTTCGTCACATACTCGCAGAACACCTGAGGAAATCTTGATATATTTCGCAGCATGCGATCATTTGTATGAGAACGAAAATTTGTAAGATATGCCACGCCCTCTTATATTTTAAATAAAGAAGTTGATAAGTGTCGTGCCATAAATTCAGTTGGCGCGCGAACTATACTTCCGCGCAGGAAGTGTAGAAAATTAGCGTGGATTGGAGGCTGCGTATGCTTCACCGCTACTAATACGAAGATGCTAGCGTGCAGTTACATCGGCCGCTCATAATTCATATACGGCGATTCAAGACAATAAATGCCCAAAGATATCTTTCTTCCACACAACATGCCTGCATGCATGCTTTGTGCGAGGCCCGTTTCACTTGAAAATGCATGGACCACTTTTCATGCTGTTTCAACAATGCGCGACTGTCTGTATGCGTGCGACATAGAAGAGGCAGACAGAGCACTTCTGCGAGAAAACGATTAGGCACTGACGACCAGCGTTGGATGAACAAGCGAGCACAGTACGTCAGAGGATCACTGTACTGGCTTTAGACAACACAATATCTCGTTTATGCATTACTTTCCAGCTTAGTTTTGTGCCATTGTCTTTCTCCGTGCGCACATTAACTTCCCGACACCGCGCTTGCGCAATGAGAGGCACTGCAGTAGAAAGTTCTAGATTTATTTGAATAACCTGGAGCTTTCTCTTAAACGTAAACGACATAGCACAACCAACGGTAGTTTTCGGATTTCGATGGTGACGAAAAACGGTCTCTGCGGTCTCGTGCTCAAAAGCAAGTTAGTTATGAGGCTAACTAGGTAATTGGCATAAACCCAGGTCGAAGGCTTCAAAAGGGTTCTGCTCTGGGTCGCATGCAGTATGTTCCACTATATAGAACCGAAAGTTCGGTCGGGCATTGAGAGTAAAATTGGCATGTAAATTCAAAGCACGACCATCCGAGAAGGGGATTTCAGCTTTATCTTGCAACGATTGGTATGCTGCTAAACGATATAACGTATGTTACCGAGTTTACTGGCCGCATTGAAGAGAGAGAGTGTGTGTGTGTGTGTGGGGGGGGGGGGAAGCGCGCCAGTGATATAAGCATTAAAGTCCTGGAAAACATGATCCGGATATTGATAACGTACAGTCTCTGCTGCTGGCGAATGAGCTCGCATTCGTAGGCAGTCCTCCTTTCCATACATTGCCTTAAGCTGGTAAGTGTAGCGACGTGGATCATACGGTCTTCGATCACTGAAGTCCTATGCATGGCTAGCGGAACCAAAGAAGTGAACGGGGTAACGGGTTCTGCCTGCAGCACGCGGCTGTCATGCCGGGCTTCATGATGACGCATAGGTTGCTGGTGCCGGAGCCGCACTTCGCGCACAATTTAACAAATCATGTCAGCAATGCACATAAGAGGAGTGGCGTCCCCACTTGCGACGGAGGTGGTGCTGGCCAGTCGCTCAAACATGGGCTGATGCGAAGGAGCTTCGAGTCCTCCAAAGTGTTGCAGTGCTTATCAGCAGTGGAGTCCACACAGTAAAAAGCAACCAGCAGGAAGATAAAAAAAAAGCCTCAGTACGTGCTTAGTAAAAAAGAGCTTTGGAGAAAAGTGTTGGTTACCACCGCAAATCTTCACAGCATTCGACGAAGCTGCAGATTTCTCGGATTACAACCAAGCAGCTTCTCTTAATGCGCTATTATTACTGGCCATGGTGGGTGGTTTTAGCGATGTCCTTGTGTTCTTTTTATTGAGGTTTTTTTGAGGCTGATAATGATTACAATAGCGATGACAATGAGACTCCGTAATTTGCTTGTCAATTCTGACTTCAACCCTTACTCTGCCTAGAACTGGCAAAAAACTGGGCATCAAACGGATACCCCTTCTGTCACTACAGGTAGCTAACTTCCGCCTGAGCTTGCCACGCAAGTCGAGGGCATCTCCTTTGAGACCAGAACAGCTACCCCCACACGCTCAAGGGTGTCTGGCAGCACCAACCGTGGCGAACCGTTTATAAAATGTAGTTATAACGGGTGACACTGATGTAAAACGAATATCACGGGATATGAAAGTGGTGAAAAGTGACATGACCGGTGTTCCGATGGTGATGAAAGAAACAAGGAGATAATGAGATAACGATAGGGAGCTTATAGAGTAATCGTGTGTTGTCATGGCAGCGAAACATGCCTGAAGAGATGGAGACATTAGACTAGGTAATGCATTGCCATGGCTTAACATGGCCGCACACAAATTTGGACGGGACAACCCTAAGTTTGACCTTGACTTGATCCTGGCTGAAATGTTTTTAGAGGAAGCCAAGCGATGCTTTTGACACCCCAATGCTTAGATTTGGCCCCGGCTGCCGTGCAGTCTTAGCCAAGCATTGCAGTTAACTACTTGCTAGAGCATTCAAACCTTGCTCTTGCAGAACATGATCTGTCACTTTTTTCTGCGCTGTCCTTCTCCAATTCGACGCCAACACAAAGCACGTGACAACAAAAAAAGGCTACCCTACTATGTCCCACTTCATAGTTCTGCTCTTTCGCTAGGATGCGTAGGGACTCTTTTCACACGTTGCCGACATCAAGGGTAAGTTTTAACGAATGTTCTCCCATCGGAAGAATCCGTTTTTCTACTCCAAAAGCCAGCAACAGGTGAACGCGCAATCCCTCGCGCAGAGGTGTCTCACGTACAACGAACTTGCCCACTCAGCGCCCTCTGCGTCAGAGCACCCGCTTTCCCCACAGGAAACGGAGCCGACGCGTCGCGTATGTTACGTTGACGCACAGTGCCGTGGAAGGACACCCACACCCTCCCCTCCTCTCGCCGCGGTGGCCGAAATGATGAGCGTATATGTGGCGTCATTTATAGAGACGTCCCGTCGTCTCGGCAGATTTTTCTCACAATGCCGCTTTTCCACCGGCCAAAAAGCGGCACCGGACTCCGAAAAACGTATAGCGGTAATAGCGGCGGCGGCTGCCGATGATCGATGTCTTCCGGAAAACCGCGTGGCAGACGCGTCGAAGTGTGCTTCGTCGGAGAAGGGCGAGGCGAATCGCTTCCGTTTCGGCGGTTGCGCGGCTGAACGAGCGCCGGCGGCGGAAACAACGAAACGAGCGCGTGCTCTCTTATTTGTTTTTCGACTCGCGCGGATTCCGCGTCGGTGACGGCACAGCAGCACTTGAGGGCGTCACGAGTCTGATCCTCCTGAATGAACACGATGCGTGGTTGTCGGCAATGCAGACAGGTTGCCAAAGCATCACCGCCGAAAGGCGGGCGAAGAAAATCCTGGCTGGTTGTTTGATTATTCGTGCTGCCTTCCAGGAACGCCTTGTGGGGATTTCTTGTGCCTGATGAAGACGTTCTTGTTCCTGCAATGTTGCCGCTGCGTATGAATGCTTGCTCATCGTATATCCTTCACGTGGAGGCGTTTATCGTTAACCTCACAACTATTACATAGTCATGCTACGTATGACCCTTTCCTCAACCTTGTATAGGACCGGATTTAGAGCTGTGTCGTATGGCAGTTATATTGTTCAACTCTAATTTCCTCTGTAGCGGTTAGGATAGCACCAGCTGTTCCCCCTTGAGATTTTGGGGACCCTGCAGGGTCACACCGCCAGGTCCGGAAGTACAATCCGGTGTCCAGGAGACATTTAAAACAATGCATGTACACGGCGAAAACAATTATCTCCCATCACTATTCGATGATTGTTTGTATATGGCATGTACAGCCGGATATGGCAGCTCAAGCAATGTATTAAAAAGGAGTCAAAGAAGCTGAAAATACTTGGACGCAGTGAGAGTGTTCGTTCTTTCCTAAAATTAAATAGGCATTAAATCCTAATCAGCTAACTTATGAAATATTTGAATCGGGGATGAAGTGTAACGTGTGAATGCGAGAGATGCATATCTCCCTAAAAAACAGCCGGCCGAAATATGCGCATCCTGGTATTGTTTGCGCAGCTTGTTTATTAAGGCGAAAGTTTTTCTTGCCTCGTGCTTGGCGTGAACAGAAAGTATGAGCAAAAATTGTGGCTAGGTAGCGTCACCAGAAAACGTCCTTTGCAGTGGCATTTAAAGAAAAAAATCTTTCTCCACCGGTTATTAAACCACTATCCCTCCGATCTCCAGCGGAGCGCGAAAACCGTTACTGTACGCCATGCTTTTTTTTTTTTTCCTTTATTGGATGCAAATATATCAATCCTGACAGCCTTCAAGCCCGACCTAGGTCGCATCCCTCTACGCCTCACACACAGTCGCACGAGCATCCAGCTCTCACTTCGCCCATGCATCAAAATTCCGGGAGACGCATACATGCATCGAGTAAAGGCAGCCAGATAGGAGGTCGATCCTGCGCAGAATATACCCCCCGGACCATAGCACACTGTTCTCTGAACAGAGACTTCGATGAATGTTGCAACTCTGCGTGGCGATATGTCATGCGGCTCTTCCACGGGCTAAACAGTCCAATGAGCACAAGATCACATGGGAACTTAGGACCTTTCACTGCAAGCAAAATCTTGTAGTACAGGGCGTAGTAGCATGTCCTTTTTGAAAGTGGGTTGAAGAATGTCCCCGCCCCCCCCCCCCCCCCAAAAAAAAAAAGAGAACAAGAAAACGTCATCGCGACACAGGCGGCAGGATTCTGACCATGACACGACAGTCCCTTTTGCACGAAGCCCCGTTTTGACCGGTAAGGTTGATATGTGAAGTTTAATTTAAAAAAAAAAAAAACGCCTTTGTAGCCGAGTCATTATATATCCGATGCAATTGCTTTAATAAATTGTTATCTAGAAAGGAAAGGTAAGGCTGCCAATATATTGGTGCAGGAAATAACGCCTCAATCGGAAATTTTGTCACGTGTCTTCTGGATGTATCGCACGAGCACTGTAAGGGAGCCCGAACAGAGAGCAAATGCAATGTGTCGACTCGACAACTTGTTTAAGAAAACCCCACTAAGCTCCCTCACTTCTATTACCAGTGGGCGTTAACAGATTAGGCGAATGGGATGAGCACTTAATCATCTGGATAGTGAGAAACGTCGTATTTCTCCTTGTAGAGCGTAAGGATGATATTAATAACAATGACGATGCAGTCAGTGATATAATAATGACGACAATAGCGATGACAATGACACTGCATTTAGTGATAACAGTGATAGCAGCAATAGTGATGATGGATTTCGGGTGTCGATATGTGGCTTCCTTTTGTAATAGGCGGCCCTTATAAAAATTTTCTGCAAGTGTCCTACCGAGTTACTTAATTAATGATGATAGTAGCAATGGCAATGATGGTGCAGTTAGTGATAACGATAATACTAGCGATGATAATGACGGTGCATTTAGGTGGTAATAATTCTTAGAGTAGCGATAATGATTATGATGATGATCATGATAATAGCAATGTCAGTGGCGATGCATTTAGTTGATAATAATAATGATGATAGAAGCGATGGCGATTACGATGCAGTTAATGAAAATAATCCTATAAAGTGGATTTCGCCATTTTCGCTATTAAGCGGACTTAAGAGCAGTCCTGTAATTTTAGTTTCACATTGCGTTCTCGTCAAGAAACCAAAGCAAAAAAAAAAAAATAATAATGACAACATGTCCACTACTGAAATCTGGTCGCATATTGCGAGTCACAGCCGACGTTAGCAAATGATTCGAATGATTCCAAATTATTTACCCATGTTTGGCTACTTGTTGCCTATCGAAATCGCCTATTGTGATTTCTCGGATCAAAGGCCTGCTCCCGTTGTGGATCGGTTTTGAGTGTTAAAGATATGGAAAGTGTGACGCCATGTGTGGATTGCACAACACTGCAACTTTTTAGCGATCAAAAGCACAAAGTCGGCGCAAGCTCGAGGAGTACCTTTTTTTAATACCTAGCGAGAGTCGCAACCAGTCATATTCGTTTCCTTTGACTGCGACCAAGAATAGCAAGCCGATCTTGTAGCTAGCTTACATAAGTTTCTGTGAATATTGCCCCTTGCAGGTTGCCCTGCTGACGAGAGAGGAAATTGCTCTTCACCAAATACTTGGCGGCGAGCGGTGCCTGGTTGTTTGTTCGCATGCCCGCACGGGATACCGGCCAAAGCCCACTGCCGCCCATCCTACGTTCACGCACTTAACATTTCTCTCTCTGTACATTGGAGAGGGGTTCGTAGCGGTTACTAACACGCCGCGAGAACGACGTGTCTTTCTGCCCCCTTGGCACATATGTCGGCTCGGCTCGTTTACTCGGGCACACAGCAATAGCGCAGTGTGATATTATACATTATGTTTGCCCCGCGCAAACATTGGCTGCAGTCGCGCTGCGGTCCTCTGAGCTCGCCGACTTCCAGGAAACGTGGCGCGCACATCAAGTGCTCGCATCGAGCACCGCTGTGTCAAGGGAAGAGCTGAGAATTCTTCGTAGGGCTCTGGTGCAGCTTCTCACGGGTATGTGCAACGTAAGGAAGAAAAAGAAATCTAACATGGGAGCTTTTTGTGTAATGCGGTTCAGTCTCGGTTTTTCCTCCCGGTGTTAAGTTTCTTTTTTCTCCTTGCTTTCTTTTTCCTTCTATCTACATTCCTTGTTCCAGTCCAGCCTCCTGAGACACCTTTTACCTGCGAGACAGCTATGAAATACTGTAACACGCTTCTATGCACATTCTAGTGGAATTGCCTAACCTTCCGATGTGGAGCAGAATATTGCTTCTAAAGTTGTTCCTACGCTCTCCTCGAGCAGTTGAGACGGCCATCGAAAACAAATGTACTGCGTTTCTGAAAATAATTCTGAGTCGCAAATGTGAAAAATTGCAAGATAAGTTTATAAACATATTGATATCAATAGCCTCCGATGTGTAGCAACATTTTTTTTCTTGAATTTTCCGCCTGCCATAGAAACACAAAAGGGTGAATTAACAAAAATATTGAATCAGCTGGGTAGTATTGCTAGGTACTTTTATGAAAATATTTATACAAACGGTCTGTGCTAACTTCGCTAGATTTTGAGGAGTAATAAAACTGCCATGGGAAATCGATAGACTGTGTTTTTAATATAGACAGCACAAGAAAGAAAGAAAGAAAGAAAGAAAGAAAGAAAGAAAGAAAGAAAGAAAGAAAGAAAGAAAGAAAGAAAGAAAGAAAGAAAGAAAGAAAGAAAGAAAGAAAGAAAGAAAGAAATGTTTACCTCTGTAGAGCAGCTATACAAGTTTCGCCCCCCGCTCCCCAATAAAAGCTATAGAACCGCGTAAAAAATAATCAAGATATTCTGTAGCTCTGTGGTAGCGTCAGACTATCCTAGCGTTCTGTAGTACTTTTCTGCAATGCTGTAGCTTTTTTAGTGGTAGTTTTCTGCAGTCTGTAGTTCTGTATGGAACTTTTTTTGTTGTCATAACTACACAAAAGTTCTCATGCTAATACATAATTTCTGTTCTAACGACAGGTTCACGATTTAAAAACCGCGCAGAAATTCGGTTCGGACACCAAGAAAGTTTTTGTTGCTTTTAAGACTGGGTATGTGTGAAGACATTGCGCTCAACATCTGTTTCCCTGAGTTTGTCCGAAATTTCTGCGAACTCGCCCTCTGAGGCACGCTCGTCCGCCAATTGTGAAGGACAGAGGAACGAACTGGAGATATGTATGAGGAGGTTTTACACGCATGGAAGGGATTAGCACCATTTCATTGCGTTCGTATCAATAATTCTTAATTAAAATATTGCCAATTTGATGCTTTCAAGAGCAGAAGAATATATAATAAATGGATGTAAGCATTTTTCATCTTATTCCACATATGCATCTGGAGCCGCTGCCTCTATAAAGCGTACCCCACTACCACCCCCTGTCCTAATCTGTGTACAGGCGCAGACAACTTGTACTACCTAATATTCTCCATCTCACCTCTTCTTTCGCCGGCCTCCGTTCCTGTCGACGTTTTATGGCGAATTCGATTGGGAGAGCAGGTGCACTCGAGAGCACTTTGAAAGTGCTCTCAGAATAGCGGGCGCCCTCCGGTGGGAGAGCAGGAGTAGAATCACTGGCTTCCAATGGTCGAGGAGGAGTTCCTCTGCTGAGAGCAGCCGAATGCCCTCCTGGCTGCTCTCTCGTCTAAAGCGAGTGTAGAGGAAGTCACATAGCACAAACCGTCATATCTGCGCCATTATTTTTCTCATGAGTCGGCGACGCTCAAAATGGCGGCTGCAAAGCGTCGGCGCTCGGCGAGGTCTTCGGAGTCAAACGAATTTGCGTCAGGAGCGGAAAGCATTGCTCAGGTGCTGTATGTATGTTTGAGAGTCGCTGCTGGCGTCGAAAGGGCCAAAGGAGGCAAATAGTCGCGTTGTGAGAACAAAGGCCTGTAAAACAAGCGGTTCTTCAGGGATCGTCGGCCTCTCCTCGGGTTGCAATAGCCGCCACTGCGGGCAGGCGGAGAATGCTGCTCTCGACACGCAGAGAGCGTTCCCGTGGGAGGACAGTTACACCCTCGCTCGGCATGCTCCTGTACAGCTCTGCAATGTTCGGCGCCTCTGCTCTCGTCCCCCCAACCGAAAGCGCCATTGGTGGCTAGCAGGCGATGGCCAATAGCGAGTAGCCAAAGCAAGGCAAATGAGGCGGCACGAAAATGCGGAGTTAAGAGCCCACGATGCCTAGGCTTTAATAGGGTCGTTAGGTAATAAAGTGATGTAATGATGTGATGTGCATAACAGCCTTCTTCCTACATGTTATACTTCCCTTCTCAACGCATAAAAAACAGCGGAGCACTGACTACAGCAGACGTACTACTCCTGCGTGGTTGCTTTTCAGAGTACGTGGTATTCCGGGGCGTCCCGACGTTCAAGTTTACGTTTGACGTGCGTGACAGCGGTATCATTGTGCGATATTTGCTTGGGAGTTTGGTATCAGTTTGTGCCTGCCTTACAGAAACAGGCGTCAGACCTTTTTTTGACGCAGAGATGCGAAATGACATGTGTGAGACCTTTAAGCGGAAATGTCTTGGCGTTCACTGTTCCATGTGAACAGTATGGCAGTTTATGCGTATGCTTCACGCGTAGGCTAGCATGCTCAGCATCTTCGCGCTAACGATGGCATCCTCACTGACGTTGGGATTAAGTCTTATGCGTTATGTTTACGCGCACTACTTCACGCAACAAGATGATGGGTGCACAAGTTCATCCGTGCATGCAAGAGGTTGCAGTTTGGCACATACCCAGAAGTAATGAAAATTTTGTCAACAGCAAATATTTCACGAATTCAAATTTTTCAAATGTCTAAGGTTGCGTCATCACGCTCGTAGCTTTCTGCTATTCATTAAAAAAAAGAAAGAACTGAGATTCTGCGCGACCAGTGGTACCAAATATTGAACAAAGAGAACGCGTTAGGAAGCCCAGAAAAATAAATCTGAACGCAATAGCGTGCGAGGAGCCTTCTAAGAGAAACCCCTTGTTTGTGAGGCACTTAGCAACCATTAATTTTCCCTATAACTCTAGACTGATGCTCTCAGTCTTGTTACCGCTTCAGATGCCTTGCCTCAACTTCGCCGACTTTCAACTCCGCTTTCGCCTGCCGCCTTATTTGCCTGCTTCGGCTTCGCACTCTCCGCCATCGTCTGTGCACCGCTTTCACGACTGCGGTGCATGCTCGTCTTCAGCGGCGTCGTTCCGAGCGTTCAGCCTCGGCGGCTTGGCACAGACCGAATGCCACTACCAGAAGCCCCCGCACACACAGTATCCCCAGAAGGCCACCCTTCAAGCACAGGCGGCCCACCACTGGTGGACGTCGCAGCATTCATTAATTTCCAACGACGGCCCCCATTACTATCTTGAAATATCCTCGTGACATTTCTGGGGACATCTTGCGCTTTGTCAAATTCATTGTCCTCCCTTATTGCTATGGACGTTTGTGTCCTATGGGTTTAATATTAATAATTGGTTCACAGGAAGGGAAAGCTTAGTACCTGTGACACTTGTTTCTGTGGGCATTGAACCGCGCCGTAAGGGAGGAGAGGAAGGTGGCAGTAAAGGTGGAAAGAGAGAAAGAGGAGCCGTAGTGGAGGGCTCCAGGAGTAATTTCGACCACCTGGGGATCTTAAACGTGCGCTGACATCGCACAGCACACGGATGCCTCTTCGTTTCGCCTCATCGAAACGCAGCTGCCGCGGTCGGGATCGAACCCGGGTACTCCGGCGCAGTAGTCGGGCGTCTTACCACTGCACCACCGCGGCGGGGTCCTATAGGGTTGCTCACTCATTTTGCGACCCAAGGGACCTAAGCTTGATCCCCACATCCCACAAATTAGCCGATTTTTTAACGTCACCGGGCTTTTCTTCGAACCTTAACACTGTCGCATTCCTGGCAGCTTAGTGCCAGCACAGGAGAAACGTCAAAAGCAAAGTTTTTCTACGCATGTGAAGATTAGACCATTCCCGTCAATATGCTAAATACAGTGTTCTAAGGCTAGCTCATCATTTAATGTCATGTCCAAGAAAGCTGGTTTGCTTTCTTGCACGAGTAGACACAATTTGGGTCTCACTTCTGGAGGGGGGTAACGAGTCAGAATTGAGGCGTCACTTACGCACGCACCTTTCTGATGTCGTGCAAAAGGCACAAAAAGATATCATTACGTATATGCCACCGAAGAGGACGACGACGATGGAGAACAGTGAGAGACGACGAAGCTGAAGCTCGGTACACTTACGTCTGTCATCAGCTGTTGTGGTTTTCCTGAACTAGCCTTCTGCCACGTATCATCTTGGTGGAGCTGAATCAAGATCCTGTGCGCACAGATTAACCCATTTACGCTGCCAAAAGCTGGATTTGCGCAGCGGCCGTCACCTACCTGGCATCACAGCCACGATGACCTCCGAGGTAGCCCCTACCACCGCGGGAACATCGCCTCAGCCAGTAGTACACACGAAACTTCGCCACCCTCCCATCTTTAATGGCAACGACCACCCAGACGTGAACGATTGGCTAGATGAATATGAGCGCTGCAGCAGAAACAACCACTGGGACGCAACCATCATGCTCGCTAACATCATCTTCTATTTGGCAGGAACCACTCGAACATGGTTTCAAATTCATGAACAAGAGCTCGTTACTTGGGAAATCTGCAAGCAGAAGCTTCAGGACTTGTTCGGGAAGCCCATTGGGCGGGCTTTGGCTGCAAAAACGGAACTTTCTTCTCGTGTCTAATCCCCCACAGAGTCCTACCCTGCCTACATTCAGGACGTGCTTGCGTTGTGTCGCGAGGTCAACAGCTCCATGCCGGAAATTGACAAGGTAGGACATATCCTCAAGGATATCGCAGATGATGCTTTCTACATCCTGTTCGGCACGGACTGCTCCATAGTCGCCTCGGTGCTTCAAGTCTGTAGAAAATTCAAGCAGGCAAAACAAAGACGTCTTGTGCATCGCTTTCAGCGTCTTCCAAATACGGCGGCTACTTCATCCTGCGATGATCTGGCCTCTTTGCACCAGTGCTCCCATCCCACGACCGTCACTCGGATCGTCCGGAGAAAACTCGAGGCCCTAACTCCTGCACCACTCCTGTCTCCGCTGCCCGACACCGTGGCCATGATACAAGCCGTTGTCCGCCAGGAAATTGCAAACGTCGGCCTCTCCTCCAGCCTCGTGCCGCCCACGCCACGATCACACCCTGTTCCTTTAGTGTCTGCTGCAACCACCAGCCCAGCCTCCCAACGTCGCTTCGTTGATCACAATCCTGCATAGTGGCGCACCTCAGACGACCGGCCAATCTGTTTTATTTGCTGTCGCGCCGGCCACACTTCGCGTTATTGCCGTAGCCGTACCTTCCCCACCCCTCGCTCCTATTACAATACTGACCGTCGGTATTATTATGGACCTCGACGCTTTGCTGCCCAACCAGCCGGGCCCCGCCCTGCCTATGATGGACCTGGACACTTTCCTCCTCAACCGGATGAGCTTCGCACCGAAACCGTCCCAATTACTCGTCGCTCCAGTCGATCTCCATCTCCCCGCGCTCATCTATCCCGTTCACCGGTACCTCGTCGCAGCTCCTCCCCATCAAACGCCGGCACCTACTCGGGAAACTAGCGAATGCAGCGCCCGGGAGTGACGCTGCATTATCGACCCGGACTGCCAACTCTGTACTGACCCCCGCACCTAGACGTAACCTCATTGATATTCTTGTGGAAGGAGTCCCGATTTCTGCACTTATTGACATTGGCGCCCATATTTCTGTCCTCAGTTCCTAGCTCCACCGACGACTCAAGGAAGTCCTCACACCCGCTACCTCATCTACCATCCGTGTTGCGGATGGCAACACAGCTACTGTTATTGGTATGTGTACTGCACGAATTAGCATTGCCGGCCGCAACATCCCTGTGTTATTTACAGTCCTCACCAGTTGCCCTCATGATGTTATATTAGGCCTCTACTTTTTAACTGCACACTCCGCTCTCATTGACTGTTCTTCCGGACTGCTTCATCTAGACCTGCCGCTCTGTCCTGACGAACAAGCTCATGAAACTTTAACGCTCCGTCTTCGCTCCGCTGCATTTACTCGCCTGCCACCTGAAGCCGCTGTGTATGTGCTCATGTCGCCTTTTCCCTTCATGCCTGATGGCGACTACGTTGTTTCCCCCTTAACCTACGTGACTCTGCAGCGTATCATAGCTCTCCCTCACAATATCGTGCACGTAGTGAATAACCACACTTATATTCCCGTCCTGAACTTCAGCTTTTCTGTACAAGTTCTTCCTGAGGTCATTTCTCTCGCCGAACTGACCCCACTGTCTGACTTTAATGTCTGAACTTTTACCTGACACTACTGCTGGAGTATCGACATGACTTGCACAGTCCCCGCCTACGAAGACCCGCATACCAGGAATGGTAGCTCCTGACTTGGGTCCTGATCGTTCTCAAGCACTTAGGCGCCTTCTGATTTCGTACAGTGACATTTTTTTATTTTGGTAACTGACCCTTGGGACAAACGTCCCTCCTTACTCATCGCATCGACACTGGAGATGCCAGACCAATTCACAACGGACCTTACCGAGTCGCCATTTCTGAACGTCGCGTCATACAAGATGAAGTAGACAAGATGTTGGCAAGAAATATTATAGAGCCTTCTAGCAGCCCCCGAGTGTCACCTGTCGTGCTTGTTAAAAAGAAAGACAATACCTGGAGGTTCTGCGTTGATTACAGACATCTCAACAAAGTTACAAAGAAGGACGTTTACCCCCTTCCCAGGCTAGATGATGCCCTCGACTGCTTGCACGGGGCCAGTTATTTCTCTTCGATTGATCTTCGCTCCGATTATTGACAGATTGCGGTCGACGAACGGGACCGAGAGAAGACCGCCTTCGTCACACCTGACGGCTTGTACCAATTCAAGGTGATGCCTTTTGGTCTGTGTAATGCGCCCGCTACATTCGAGCGTATGATGAACTCTCTTTTACGTGGTTTCAAATAGACGACGTGCTTATTTTATCTCGATGACGTCATTGTCTTCGACCTTCGAGAGCAATCTTCACTGCCTTGATGCCATTCTTGGAGTCTTCCGAAGAGCTGGCCTTCAGTTGAATTCAAAGAAGTGTAGCTTCGGCCGACGTGAACTCATAGTGCTCGGACACCTGGTCGACGCCCGCGGCGTTCAACCCGACCCCGACAAAATTCGTGCTGTCAGTGCATTTCCTACATCCTACTGTACCAGTGACGTTCGTAGTTTTCTTGGCCTTTGCTCGTATTTTCGGCGGTTTGTCCCCAACTTTGCGGACATGGCTCGTCCACTCACACTTCTTCTGAAGAACGACGTTCCATTTTGCTGGGGCCAAGAACAATCTCAAGCCTTTTCTGCGCTCATCGCAGCCCTCACTAACCCGCCCGTCCTGGCACCCTTCAACCCCTCCGCACGAACGGAGGTACGCACCGACGCCAGTGGCCTCGGTATTGGTGCCGTTCTCGCCCAACAGCAGACGGGCCGCACTCGCGTCGTTGCTTATGCCAGTCGCCTCCTTTCAGCGACTGAGCAGAATTATTCAATCACAGATCGTGAGTGTTTAGCCCTCGTGTGGGCCATTACAAAGTTTCGCCCTTACTTGTTTGGCCGCCCGTTCTCCGTCACCACAGACCACCACGCCTTATGATGGCTTTCTACCCTGAAGGACCCTACTGGTCGTCTTGGGCGTTGGGCGCTGCGTCTTCAGGAATACACTTTTTCTGTCATTCACAAGTGCGGCCGGCTACACACTGATGCCGACTGCCTGTCCCGCAACCCGGCAGATCCACCGCCTGAAAGCGAGTGTGGCGATGACACCTGTGTGCTGCCCATCTCTGTCTGACCTTTGCGGCATTATCAACCACCTCAGCACTGATCACCCTGACGCTACCCTTGTTTTATTTGTGCTCCACAACGACACTTTATATTGGCGGAATATGCGACCAGATGGCGCTGAGCTTCTTCTCGTAGTCCCCGACCACCTGCGTACCACCGTTCTTCAGCAGCTGCATGACGCGCCCACGGCGGGTCATCTTGGCGTATCTCGTACGTACGACAGCGTCCGCCAGCGCTTCTTTTGGCCAGGCCTCTACCGCTCTGTTCATCGTTACGTGGCTTCTTGTGACAGGTGTCAGCGGCGGAACAAGTCCTCGGTTGTGCCTACTGGATCCCTACAGCCGATCGATATCCTAATAGACCCATTTTACCGAGTTGGCCTTGACTTCCTCGGGTATTTCCCTCTGTCTGCTTCGGGGAATAAATGGATTGCGGTGGGTAGGGACTATACTACGCGCTCTGCCGTTACACGAGCGATACCCACCAGCTGTGCAACTTACGTGGCTGCGTTTCTCCTCCACGACGTTATCCTGCTCCACGGGGCTCCACGCCAGCTGCTCACTGACCGTGGCCGTTGCTTTCTTGCTCGAGTAGTCGAAGAAATTCTCCGATACTGTGCCATTAAGCACCGCTTCACCACCGCTTACCATTCACAAACTAACGGCCTCACCGAACGCCTTAATCGCACACTCACGGACATGCTGTCAATGTATGTATCGACTGATCACCATGACTGGGATATTACTTTACCGATTGTTACGTTTGCGTATAATTCCTCCCGTCACGATACAATGGGCTACTCGTTCTTCTATCTTCTGTTCGGCCGTGACCCCTATCTTCCGTTTGACAGCGTACTGCCTCCCACCTCTAACGCCAGTAGCTACGTTCGTGACGCCATCTCCCGAGCTGACGCCGCCCGTGTTGTTGCTCGCCGCCAAGTGGCTCCTTCCCAGAACTCCCAAAACCTTGCGCCATGATTCTCGACATCGCGATGTCCACTACTCTCCGGACTCGCTCGTCTTGCTCTGGACTCCCGCTCGTAGAGTTAGGCTCTGTGAGAAGCTCTTGCCGCGGTACACAGGGCCCTACCATGTTTTACGGCCAGTAACTTCTGTGACATACAAGGTCACCCCTGTGCACCCACGCCGACAGTTCGACATGCCACGTTTCGAAATCGTTCATGTCACTCGCATGAAGCCCTACAACTCCAGCTGTAGTTCCCCGACGTAGTACGCACCGGGACGGTGCTTTTCGCGGCGGGATATATAATGTTAAGTATATGCCACCGAAGAGGACGACGATGGAAAACAGTGAGCGACAACGAAGCTTAAGCCACGGTTGGTGCTTGCCAGAACACTTAAATCAGTCATCAGCTTTTGTGGTTTTCCTGATCTACCCTTCTGCCACGTATCATCTCTGCATTATCTTCTGCGGCCGAAGGAGGATGATGATGTTGTCAAACAACGGTTAATAGTTAGCAACCCTTGTACTCAGGGCAATGTGCCGCAAGGTTGCTTGGTGTGGTTAACAAGACGCATAAACTGTGATGCTCCCGCAAACTTTCAATTAGGCATCGTCCCGTCTGACCGTCGTGGTAAGCCTGAATGCACCACAGCGGTAGCTCATATACCACTCAGAAACTTGGTCGCGTGTTTTATCCCGCTCATGCTCCAGCCGCTCCTTTACTTTGGGATGTTTATTTTTGCTCAGAGATACTTATGTTTGTTCAGTGCATAAAGCATCACAGCGACATCTACCACTCAGCTGCTTTCTTAATCCCATGTGAACGTAAGTGCACGTAATGCACAACACAGGGCACTTTGTGACTCGTTCTTCTTTGTTCCCCTTTTACGGCAGTCTTGACGACAACGTCAGCCACTGAAACAAGCATTTGCGCTGAATAGCGCTCGACTTACATGCGCGCACGTTGATGTCGTCACTGGCTTTATGATGACAGGACTAATTCACTAGCTGGGCGGTACAAGAAGTCGCAATGCCACGCTTGACAAGCATCGGGTGCGCTGAATCTAATAGGAAAATATATTTATCATCTCTGCATTTGAAGCAGCGACATAGGTGTTTCCCTTTTGAGATAGAAGTGTCCAGGTACAGGCGAATTCCTTCCTTCGGAGCATTGTGCGTAAACTCGAGTACCGGGGCCACTCCTTTTAGCTTGTCCGTCACTTTATCCATAGAGTCTTCTGTCACGCTCTCTTCACGGATGCATATTAAGAATTCAATGACACATCTCAATAATTTAAACGCGCCAAACGGCGGCTTCCATGTCTCAGCAAGAACTTGGTTGCCTTTAGCTAAGCCCATGTCGCAAAGTACTGGTACTGTGCAGCTCTTGGCTATATTTCTGGTCAAACACTTCACCTGCGAACTAAGAGAACAAAGAATAGATGTATATACCTTAAGGGGAGCCACAAAATTTGAGGTGCTCACCCTTTTTTCACTGATGATCTCAATGCACCATTACTTCTTCCACAACACCCGTTTGTCATGTTGACGAAACGAGAAGTCAATTCCTTATAAGGAGTAAAAAGCATTCACTTTTCGCTCATAGGCCCACAGCCACAGACGAATAAAGCATTGACCACCATAAGCTTGATAAGTTTTTCACTTTATTCTTTTTATCGCCGGTTCTTATAAAAAAAACTATCTCATAAATTAAAACCTATCGATAGTTCGCGCGCCTGATCTGTGTGCGTGGTTTTTTTCATTTCGTGTTGTCCGTACTCTGAGTAGCACTTACATAATTCCGAAGATGGAAAAACCAGCTATGGCCATTTTCAGCGCCACTTTGGAGTAAATATGCTGCAAAGGTAAATGTTGCCATGGCTGATTGGTGAGTGTTAATATACAGTATGGTTCCGCTTCGACTACACTGACGATTTGCTGCCGCAGGAGTGTGTATGAACGACGTTGAAAAATAATCCATAGGCGCATGGCTCATGTGAAATCGAAGGAAGGGATATGTAAACAGAATTCCGCGGCCGCGGGCGAAATACGTAGCGGGCGGTGAAGGCAGTATTTTGGCCTGGTTGCTACTAAGAGAATATGAGTGCAATGCCAGCATTTTTTCTTACTGTTCCCTTTGCGTGAATGCGAGAGTAAGCATACTCCCACTTTTTCTTTCCCTATACCGTAGTGCATTTCGCTTCTCTATCTTCCACCTGTCCCTTTTATTCCCGCTGGCTGCAGCTCAGGGGTTTAAAATAGTAGATATAGCAGCTGCTGCGGCCGGCATTCAGATGCTCCTGCCCCTTATTATCTTGATTTTTTTTTTCATGAATCATTATTATCATTACCAGTGGCTGGCATCCCTAGCCACTTCTTTTGCGCCTAGCAGCCACTGCGATTAATTACTGCATCGCTGCGCCGGCGGTGTTCACTCGTTCCTTGCAAGGAGGATTGTGCAACGAATTATACTCCGCTTTATACATCAGGTGCAACGCAGCGAGAACTACGCTAGTAGTCCGGAAAAAAAAAAAAAAGGAGGCGTATCGCTACGCGTTCGTTTCGTGACCGAGTGGTTTCTGCGGAAACGGGCTCTATTCCGAGCATACACGTTTGCAATAACTTGCTTCGCGTGCCCGGACATCTTCGCAGTGCGGATCTCATAGAAAAAATCCGCTCCGAAGAGGCAGTCGAGGTCGCTGCGTTGCGCAGATCGGAGGGCACCGCTGGCGGGGTTGCGGGACAGCGAAAACGTGACACGAACGAAAACGACAAAAAAAAAACATACAAATTTACTGAATCCGATCTTTCATACCTAAAAAATATGCTTTGTATAGAGTTGATGAGACAGTTAAGATGTATTAGCTTGCAGACAAAGCAACTAGTGCCAAAGCAGGCACTATTTTTCCTCGCGGATGCGGGGAATGCGAACAAGAGCTCTAGCTTTGGCAGTGTTGCGCTTGATGTAGAAACGCAGTATAGTGCAGCGAGCAGGGCAAGGATGTTTTGTCCCGAGGATTCGTAGCGAAAATGCACCCTTTGGCTGCTGACCTTCCCTAGCGAAAAAACCGTATGAATCACAATAACCTCATACAGATTTCTCATACTAAACTCATACCAATCTCATACACATGTTTCTCATACGTTGAATGATATTTGTATGTGATTATATGAGAGCTATAAGAGCTTAGTATGAGTTTAATATGAGAAATCTGTATGAGGTTATTGTGACTCATAAGGTTTTTTCGCTAGGGTTATGCGTGCGCCCACTCATTAACCACCCATTGGCAGGCGGATTGCTTGACGATATTACTCGATCAAAAATAAGAAGAAAAAAAAAGGGGGGGGGGGCTGTGCTTCCACACGGCTAAACCTAGTTTACAGAGCGGAAGCTCGATCAAGCATGCATGAGCACGGTTTTCTGCGGTTTAACTACTCCACTGCTGTCTGCGAAATGTCAACGGAGCGCAGTCGAAGCACTAGTTCCAGCGCGCGACTACTCCGTGGCTGTCTGCGAACCTCAAGGGCACTACAGCCGTGTCTAGGGTAGGCGACAAGCAGGTGTCGAGGGCATTATAAAAGAGGGGACGGGGGGGGAAGAAAGCGAGGCCTATGGGCATTGCGGTGTGCCTGTGAAAGGACTGGGTGGGTAGGTGACTGGAAGGCTGTATGGCATTGTGTCAGGCAATGTTGCATATTTGTAGAGATATGTACCGCTCCAAATAAAGTTTGGCAGGTGTGTGAGGAAGACGAAGCAGCGGGTGTGCTAAGTGGAAGAGAGTGGCGCAGCCTCCACGCACCCCCTCGAGGTCATTTCTTGGAAGGACATGACCTTCAAGTTAGGCGGGAGAGAATTAAAGCTTCGGCTCTAAAACAACATACGCTTATTTAGTTTTTAGAAAATAGCTTCCCAGAGTTGCCCCTCTCGACGCGTTGACTGCGGCCATAAGATTGGATAGCCAGGGTTATAATATAATCTCGACTCTTCGTGGCAGATGTTGGTTCATCAACAAATGTTCCGTTCGCTGCGATAGCCAGCCAGCACAGCGGCGCCTTTCCCACCTTTTCCAGAAGCCGTGTATGTACATCATTTTCCGTGGTAGCAGTCAAGATTGGTGTGGTGCCAAGATCAAAGCCCGAGAAAAGTTTTCATATCACTCTAACCAGCATAGCGCGATCGATCTGCTCTCTTGGTGGCAACAACTAGTAGTAGTAGCGGACTAAAAGAAAGCGAAACTAGCGTAACACATTGTCTTTCACTTTGTTAGCGTCCCCCCCCCCCCCCCCCCCTTTCTCTTACCGCAAGAAAAAACTGCCGCCGAGTGTGCACGGAACGCGGCCGTGGTGGGTATACGCATGACATGTGACCGCTAGAACGCTAGAAGCCCTTGCAAGCCAGACAGCGGAACGCAAACGTCGGGGTGCTTTCATCGTGAGGCCAGGGCCACACACAAAGACACCGAGTCAACCCTCCTCCCTCCCCTCCCCCGTTCCTCATCCGTCGCAAAGCAGCGCTAGTGACCGCGTTCGCGGGCAAGCAGCCGTTCACGTTAGGTGAACGCGTGAGAGAACCGCTGCGGCCAAGGAGCTCAAAGGGAGAACGTTTACTTTCAGCCTGAAGAATGATGAGCGTCTGTCTCGCTGAGGGCACGTGTGTGCGGTTCAAGTGGTCAAATACAGAAGGTATGCCAATGTACAGCGCCAAGTTGAAAAACGCAGCAAGCGCTGTATTGCACAGGAAACGGCGCATAATGGTTAAGCAAATAATGGCGCGTAGTGCTCGTATATGGGAGGTAGATAACTTCCTGAGAGTGAGCTGTATGCACGGCTCATACACCTCGGTGCTACTCGATAAATACCAAATGTTGTCAGATATAAGGGGCGGCGTTGCGGCATTCTGTTCGTTCAATTCGCTGGCGCCCCAACGCGAAGCATGCATGGAAGCAACGCAGCGTACCCCCAACATCGCCGTAGGAGCCCGTCACAGAGGTATACCGGAAGCTGCAGCGACGCTTCTTGCTCGAGCGTAAATACAACATCCACGCAGTCCCAGAGAGCTGAGCGCTAGTTCTATCGTCGTAGCAGCGGCCACATGTACGACAGCCATGATAGTCCGAGGGCCATGAGGGACGTGATGTCTCACACGCAAAAATAAAAGCATTTGATGAAAAGGGTAACATGGGACGGACTTAATTGAACAATACTATAGTTAAATGTCTGACATTTTATCCCAACGTAAATATATGAAATGAAGGGAAATTTATTTGGTTTCCTTACAAGTAAACAAACCTGGACAGGACAGGCAGAGGGTGTTATGGTGCAACTAAGTAAGGCCTGTCCTCCCAAAACATAACAAATAAAAAGACCGCGACACACGACATAATCGTACAAAAAATGTAGCGTCAATGTGTACAATTTGCATCAACAGGTTCTGGGGAAATGGCACTCAGCATTATTAAAAACACTTTTTGTAATACAAGGCTTTGCTATTAGCTCACAAAATACAAAACCAAAAATGGACGAAAAGTAGACCCCCAAGGATTGCGGGTAGTTGTCACAAAGGCGGTGGTGGCAGCCTCCCACCTGGGATTGCCCCCCCCCCCCCCCCCCCCAATCCCAGCTTTAAAAAAAGAAAAGCAGAAAAATTAGAACATAAATTCAAAAGTACAAAGAATAATTATAGTACAGTTGAATAGACTTTAAAATCAGCAATGCATGAACACTTTTTTTTAATGATCGCTTACTTGTACTTGTATGCATTAATTAAGTATATCAGGAGAAGTATTTAAAGTCCGTTTTATCTGATAATTAAGTCATCATCTGCAAACCGTAGTTCTTACAGGAGCGTCTAACTGCATAGAGCGGGTGGCGTAGAATTTAAAAGTAGAGTTTCAGTTCTTTCATGTATTTTTCTATCTGTACTACCCCGTTATCTCAACATGTCAAGTCGACATCTCAAGACGCAGCTACCTTCAATTACCAATGTAATTACTTTTCGTCTGTTACTTTCTCCCAGCGATCTATAACACTGCAAAGAACGTTAGACTGTCGCATTTAATGATAGGCCTGAGAAGGAGAACCTCTTCCATACCACGTTTTGCGGGGAAGTACTAAATTTCAGCACCAGTTCAGGTGACGTGAACTACTTTGGTCCAGCCATAGTGGTACCCTTCGCTCACTCGTCGCCTACAGTATAGATAAGCAGACGGAGAATAAATAAGGAAAAAGACGTAAACCTACGGCAGCATTGTAAACAGCGAAAAGAATAATGAATTGCCTCATGTTTCTTCATTTTGCGACTGCAAAGCGTTCATTATTGCGGCAGTATATAAGAACTTTGCCGCGGCACGTTTGTCGAATGATACATATTGGAAATCTCCGTGAAAATAAACTTCAGTTCACAACATTCAACTGGAGGGCATATCTACATATAGGAAACATGACGCTGTCTTCGCTTCGCTAAATCGCCGCCTGTGAGATAAGCATTGTTGCATTTGCACAGCGTTGTTCAGAGTGCAGGTATAGATTCGCCGTCGTAAGAGAATAATGACTATACACAACGATGCTTTCGCTTAACAGTGGGTACATCCGATTTCCAGTCTCGGATTACTTGCTGACAGGTCTCGGCTTCCGCTCTGACAGGAAGCAGCGTAATGGTCTCATGGCCTTGCGAGCTCACTCCAACGTTTGCTCTTAGACACTCTTAGCAGACGATGCCAACCATCACTTACCACGACTCGGTTCTTTCGCAGTGACGCCGCGCGCACGTTTATCTGTTGGCGTACGTGTAATAATAAGGGTAGATAACAGAGGCGCGAATCAGTCGGTGATTTTCGCGAACGGAGTGTGACATGAGTGAATTGAAGCGTTTTGCAGACCTCCGTTCGGCAGGGTTTTCTTGCTGCCGTTGCCTACAAAGCTTTTCCAAGGGCACAGCTCACTGCGTTCGAAAGCAGAAGAAATCGTCTGCAAAAGCATTTGCAACAAGCGCTAGCTGCTCCAGCACAAAGTGGTTCGCTTGCGACGCTTTCAGAAACCGCGCGCTGAAAAGATCGCGAAACAGCTAGCTGTGAAGAACATCTGGCCAGCACGAAAATGCAATCCGTGCTAGGGGCTCTGGACGCTTTCTTGTGTAGTGAAATTAAGAATAAAAGCGAAGACGCAACATTCAAACATCTTACACCAACTTATAGACAGATTGTGGCATTGTTTAGCGCATGATACCGTATGCAGGAACACGAAAAATACTCAGAATGCGCTCGGGGTCTAATACAAATTAGACGCCGGCCCAGGAGTTTTACTGGGGGGCGGGGCTTCTGGGCTGCCCGAGGAAACTCGAACTTTGGACAGCTGTCAGCAAGTAGTCCCGGACAGTCCGGGACTGACAATCGAATGTACCCAGTGTACCGCTCAAATGCTCATCCGCACACACCCGCACGATCTCTCACAATGCGTGGCACTGCTTCGTGTGAAAGCCTGCTCAACTACGCAGCGCGGAAACACCGAGACCTAATCAGCTGCTAGCAGTGAAATTTGGCATAGGAGCGGAAAATTGTTAAGAAAAGCAATAGCAGTGCAAGTTATAACGCTTGCAAGCCACGAAAGAAGCGAGCGGAGTATGAGTTTTCGCGACCTTTATGCGTCCCGCAGCGGTCGCCTTTGCCAAGACCACGTCCGAAATGGCTAACAAATGGGTGGGTGAAGGCCGCTGTGCTCCAGTTCAAACATAATGGGTGGGCTAGCGGTACTGATCAGTATACACCTTACAGTCTGATTCCCTTCGTGGTGAATTTACTGGAGACCGACGTTCGAAGCATCAAAGTGGAGTTTGAGGGGTATACCTCCACGAGCTTCCATTGAAATATCCCGTACAAGTTATAAGTATCAGAAACGAAAAAAAAAAAAAAAAACGCGTTTATATCAGACTCAAGAACATGCAGAACGATGCAGGAGCCGTTTTGTGAGGTGCAATTAAAAATATCTGGCAACTTAAGAAAGCAGCTGATGATAATTTTGCCGAGCGCTGAATGCAGGCATGCAGCGCGCCTTAACGTAGAAATGTGCATCGAAATATGAAAGTCATTCTTATCGATCCGCTGCAGCAAAAACATATAGTTGTCTGTGCGCCAGCACACAAAACAGTTTTCTGCTGAGTTATAGAAAGCTGGACGAGGGCTTGAGCCGGAAACGTGCAGTAAACGTACAGTTGATGCGTTTTATTAGCGATAGCAGTGCAATTGATTGGCCTGTAAGACACGCCGCTGCGAAAGGCTCCAGATTTATTTCTACCTCCTATGAGGCGGTAGCGTGCACCTGCGTCACATTGTTGTAGCGTTGAGTTTTCTAATCTACCTTAACTCCGCAGCCACGGCAGTGATCAGACTCACAACTTCGCGCTCAGTACCATTGATCCACCGCGGAATGCTGTAGATATTTTTGACCAGCCCTCTATTACGGATAAAAGGCCTTTGAGTGTGCCATTGGCGGATTGCAAGTGGTTCCAATTTTCAAAACTCCTCTTGGGGACAATTATTATTCGACGGTGGGAAATAATGACATGTAAATATTTTTGTTAGCAGCATGCCCAGAATCCCCAGAACGAATACCTACTTCCTTCAGTTTTTAATTTCGCGGTGTTTGTCAAGCCCTCACATTTTCAGGGAAAATAAGGCGTTCGTTATGAGATACTTACAAGGGGAACCAGTAGCCAATGGCACCAAATAGAGCCTAATTAGGCATTTTTTTGCGTTGTTCAATTATGAAATAAAGATCTAACCACTGAGATATAGTCGAACAGAAACACCGACTTTGCAAGGAACAAGCTGCGTCTGATGGTTCATAGTACAAACTGGCATGCCTTGCCGCACTGTTCACGAGAGGGCACAGGCACACAAGCTTCTTTATTGGAGCAGTCACAATACAAGTTCGACGCCACACTTTCTGCAACTTTTTTGGATGGTGCGACACGTTGAAAACTGGCTGCCAAGCTGCCAGTTTGTACTGCAAACCACCAAACGCAGCTCGTTCCTCGCAAAGTCGATGTTGTTTATGAACTCCCGCTCACTTTAGGCAAGTTATACATTGGACGATCAGGTCGATGCTTAAATTAAAGGCTGAGAGAGCATCGCTTGGTAGCGGGATCCACATGAGCTGGCGGGAATCTCACTGATCACTGCCAGCAGTGCTTTATCAAAAGTTACCCTGGCGGCGAGCCAAACCCTATACCCTGCACACCTATCTTTCAGAATATACGCGTACTCGCAGCAAAGAAAGCGCAAACAGAACGAGAAATTTTCGAAAGCCTGTGTGTAGATACAGAAGGACCAAACTGCGTCGCCACTCTATCAGTGTATCTGTCTAAATAGGAGATACCGTACCTAAAGCGTGGCACCCCTACTGACCATTTGTGATTGCAAGCACTTTGAAAATGTATATATTACACCATTTTTCCATTAAATAGCAGTTGAAGACTGGCGTCTCTCTTATACATATACGTTATTTCTGTCCCTTGTGCCCTAGGAGACATGATTTCGAATGCATTACGATACTTCTGCTCCAAATGAATGGGCCCTTGTACGCTTCATGTTTCCAACGTTTGTATCTTAGCCTCATGCGATAACAGGAGCTAGCAATCAAGTGACTGCATTGTCCCCAAGGCAGCTGCGTATCTGATGAATTGTTGCCCACTTACGTGTTTCAGTGTCCTCGAGATTGCACGCCCTCAGTAAAATGTTTGTAGTTATCAGGTAAGTTTGTGTACCTTATTTTGTTTTAAGAAATGCAGGTTTTGTACTCTTATCAGGATTGGAGTATTGTCATAAATTGTGCAAGTCAGGTGTACCGGGATGTCTTAGTGGCACGGCAGTTGCTGAATGAAATTTTGTTTTCTATTCAATATTAGCTAATTGTTCCGTCAAAAGCGAACCTTCATCTATTTTCGCTAGCAGTGCCCTTACTCTTGCACTGAGAATGTTAAATAAGCCTTCGCTTCAATTAGGTTTCCATCACTTAGCGCAGTGGCCGACAGGAGATGGTAATTCATTCATTCATTCATTCATTCATTCATTCATTCATTCATTCATTCATTCAAGGACGAAGGAATGTTTTAAGATGCTTACGGTCACGTCCAGCAGATGATCTGAGCGCATTAATTATTTGGTATTTCCTTCGGTGGAAATTCAAATTTCAGGCATTTATTTCTGCCAAAGTGATCACTAGGCCGTGGTTGTTGAATGTATGATTAAAGGACAGATAAGAAGTAGTAATTTAGTATATTTGCCCATCTGGTTAGCCGCAACAGGTTTCCCGTCTATTCTACAAGATGAAGTAAGTCAAATTTATGATTAGAGGAAATGATACAGCAGAATATGATAAAATGTATTCTGAGCATAGATAGTAAGTCAACAGAAAAGATCTGATCGTTAACTGCAGCTCGTTCAGCGAGATATTGTTTCATTTCGCACAGCTGCGGTATCACTCCCGTGCAGTGTTCTTGTTTTGTTGTGGAAGCAACACTACGCTAGTCGCGGAGCCCACGATGAGCCAAGCTGCGCATGCGCGAGGAGCGAGTGACGTCACACGGAACACAGCTGGAAAGCCGCGTCGGAGCCGCCGCCGACTCTACCGCTGCGCGGGTGACTCAAGGCTGGTTCACATGCAAGCGATTGAGCGAACTGAGCGGCGAGCGGCAGCGACAAGAGCGAAAATTTCCAAGGAGTTGGAACTACGTCGCTCTCGCCGCTCGAGCCGCCGCGACAGCTGAGAACAGGTTTTTGCGTCGCCGCGGCAGAAATCGCGAGCGTTTTCGCTTGCATGTGAACCAGGCTTCAGAGGTGCCGCCGCCGCCGCGCCAGCGTCGCATGCTCCAGGAGGGAGTGACGTCACACGATGCACAGCTGGCCCGCCGGGGCCACCGCCGACTCCTCCGCGGCGCAGTGACTCAGAGATGCCGCCGCCGCCCCTTTTGCCGCAGATGTTGCTTCCACAACTCTACTCGAGATGGTCATTGGTCAAACCATAGCCAATTTTTTTGCTCAGTTTGGCGGTTCGATAAAATTATTGGATTTTTTTTATTCAGGAAGCGCTTGTAACGTTTTTTAAAGAAACCAATGATCACTGAAGTCTGACTTTACAATGATGTCTTCGACGAACCTTATTTAAACGCTATAGCGTTAAAGCCCCGCTCTGCACAAAGTCCGGCCTTAGAAGTACCACGAGTATATACGTGGTATACGCGGTAGTTTGCAGGCGACACGGCCGAGCACTGGTTGGACGGCGAGTTGCGTGACGTCACGAGACTACGTAATGGGGCACGAGCTAGCAACTCAGGTACCCTTTTTTTGAGACGAGCATCGAAACTTACGTGACCCATAGATCCTGGGTCACGGCACGCTACTCCTATGCTACGCGGGCACGGTCGTAAACGCGCTTTATGAAAGCGGAGCTTTCTGTTTATATCGGCTCTGCCTTTTACATAATGTAGGGTAGCTGGCGACTGTGCGCTAACGATTATATGCCAGATAACAAAGGCGCGAATTAAGGGATTAGTGAGCGAGTGAGTAGCGAAGAGCATGTACGCGAACGAAGACCCGCAAGGAGAGCCGCAGACGGCAGCCATTAGCGCCGTAGTGTCATGCATTTAAAGGTAGAACTTAAGTGCCCACTGAGTTTTTATATTGCAGAGCTGAAGGTCTTTTCCTTCAGGAAATCTGGCTTTGGCGTCGGCATTGCGAGCCAAAAATTACGGAGATGCCTCTAGAAGGTAATATGTGGCTTGCGACATGACCGGCTCTTGATTGGCCTGCGGATTGTGTGAGTCACGAGACCACAAGTGATGACCGAATGGGGAATTGCTGCCAATTCGACCTTCTCCTATGAGATGGATAAATAGATCACATTCGAGCCCATCCCGAGTTAAATGAGCTGCTCTTAAGCCACGCAGGCGCCTTGCACGGCCATGGTTAAAGCGGAGCTTTGTCCTGTGGTCTACTATACTTTAATCAGTATGTGTGAGATAACAGAGACATTGATTAAGAGATTATCGACTAAGCGAGCAGCAAAGTACATGCACGAACGAGTATCAGCAAGGGCCGGCAGGCAGGAGCATCGCTGCCCTGTCTTACCCTAAAAGGCAACGCTTCAATGTTCCACAATTTTTTCCCCTTTCATCTGCTTCACCTCGTCTACGTCTCGTTCCTGAAACTCAGTCTTGACCCCGCCACCTGAGTCCGAATAGGGGTGATGCGCCTGTTTACCAATAACTGAGGCCGATTGATGAACTGTGAAATACCTATGCCCACGATGGCGTTTCGCGCTTGGCATAAACAGGAGGCCACGTACCGTAGCGCCACTTGATACAAATCCTCCTTTTTTGTGGTGCGTATAAGTTAAGGTTATGAATGATGCTTCTAATCTATAGTAGCAGTGGTCCCACTACAAGTGATTTTGAAGAAAGGAAAGCAGTGAGAATCAATTGAGCGGACACATAAGCGAGGGCGGGACCTTATCGACCGGGCAGTAATACCGCGTGGCCGCAAGCGCGTCCAGCCGCCCCTTTTCGGCGAAACGGAGCGTGCAGCTTTAATCTTCGCATTGTGCGCTATGCCTCCGGTAGGTCAACCGGCGCACAGGTTAGCCAGTGTACTGGCGCAGGAAGGGAGTAAAGTTGAGAGAGAACAAAGGCAGTGCAGTGGACGCGCGGATTGCACGAATTGCCCTCCTGCGCAGTCAAGAGCCCGACAAACGACCAACCGCAATGGGAAGATTTGGTGAAGCCAGCGTACTTGTAATACCATTCGTTCGCACGGATTGGCTCGTTGCAAGCCGTCATTCTGGCAAAACTATAGGGCCGCCAACTGCGTCTGCGTTCTTTATGGGGCAACCACGCTTGCTGATTGGTCAGCGGCAAAAAGAAAGAGACGGAGCGAGTCTACTTAGTTGGGTGTTTCTTCTTCTCACGCCGTTTCGTTCCATGCATATAGTTTCGTTTTGAACGGTGCTTAGCGCCACTTTTTTGTTTCTTCGCTTCCGCCTTGTGGTCATTTTTGATGTATGTGCGTCGAGCTTGCGACCGTGAGTGCACGGCAAACGATGCGTGGTTCCTCGAGCGCAGCATCCAAAACAAAGCAAGGGGGAACGATGTGAGGCGGGCGCCCCCTGGGCCGAAATGACAAGGCGTAGCCGCGACGGCGTGCGACTGGCTGGCTCGGACCCAAATTACCCGGAATGAGCAGCACTGCCGAACGGCGATGCATGCGGGCTCCATCAGGCGGACGCTTTCCTCTTTGCGCGGAGGGCGTGTTGCCGGCACACGGTGGCACGCGAATTGAGATGGCCAAATTATTATGCTCCAGCGCGCGTGCAGCGCAGCAGCCAGCCAACACGCGGGACTCGAAGAGACACACCTATGAGACCCACGCACACTGGCTCCGCGCGTCTGGGGCGGCGCACATTTCGCTCGAGAACTTGATCTCTATGGCGGCGCATCGCAGTGCGCTTTTCGGGTGGGCTGCACGTGCGCTGCGCCGTCTTGGGAGAACGCGCAGCGGAAATGCAACGACGCTGCCCACCATCCTTCATGAAACCGCCCGCGCGGCCTCCGGCGAGTAGCGTGATTTGTGGCTAAACGTTTTCCCCTCGTCCTCCGTCTCCGCCAATGCCCCTTGCGTGCGCTCACAACTTGCGCCGATGTTCGAGTGTACGATTCCGGCAGGTAGTCATTGGCGAGCCAACGGTTAGTTGCGAGCGTTCGCAAATAGAAAGGAAGGGGCTTTGTTTATGTATCCGCGGTGCACTGGAATTGCCATGCGGGAGCGCCGACACTGTGTTATTACCTGTTTCCGGTATTCAGCTCTGAAAACCGTTCTCCGTCTCTTCCCTCTCGTGCACTTCTTTTCTGGGCATTTATTTATGGCAGCTTCCAGAAGACAGGCACATGGGTGGCTGCGTAGCTTAGTTCACTCACACCGGCTTTGTGTAGAATGTGGTTCATTCAGACTCAGTTTTTTACGCCATGATTCTAGCTATAAGGCTGAATAGACACTTGCACCCCGTGACAAAGTATTACATTACATGTTCATTACATGTGGATTACAGAAAAAAAAAAGTTCGATTTCGGTCTGATTGAAAGGAATAGGATCATCCAAATTACCGCTATTACCCCTGTTCCGGTGTAACCATGTTTAGCGTCCTTGTTCGTTCCAAAAAGGTGGAATAAAGTCAGATAGGCGAAAGGTATTTATCGGAATGAAGCAATTTTATGACTAATCGGAAAGCTCCTACACTCGGAGACAATTTTCTGCGGCTATGCGGCGAAAGCTACAGGGCCAAAAGGACGCGCGCTGCCATGGCTCAGTGGTTAGAGTGCTCGTCTGTTGACCCAAAATATGGCGTCCCTCATAGTCTGAGTCTTTTCGGGACGTTAAGCCTTATAAAATAATCTGAACTAGAGCCGAAAGGCGCTAGCTCATAGCTGAATATAGTCCCTTCAAAAGTTTCGTGGATCTGGCTGCGGATATTTATACTATTACGGAATTATTAACGGTATTAATAGATCAAGCTTATACTAGACTACTGCATGCGCATAACACGCCAATCGCAAGTCGATGGCTGCGCCACCTGTCAGCAATGCCGCGAAACGTAAGCAGGCGGCGTCTGATCACGTGGTATGACTTTTCTGGTCGATAGTTTCGGTACGCTTCCGTAATCGCATTTGTTTTAAAACATACGTCTTGGGGACTATTGATTAGTGGCAAATATACATTCGTATAGGCCCTTCAGTTGTTTAAAAGAGCACATTACTGCGTGTTTCCTCTAAAAATATTACTTTAATGTAAAGGCAGAATTGAAACCGAAATCATAACTCAGGCTCGATATGCCTGTAAATACTGTAAAGAAAGCTGGCCGACCCCGGAGCCTTGGTTGCTCATAGTTACAAAAACCTGTCCCCAAGTACTAAGCGCTTGCAATCCTATTCAACATCTAAATACGTCGTAACAATGACACCATGAAGAGAGAAAGTTAAACGTTAGAAGTCTTAATCTCCATAGTTCAGTATGTTGTTGGTTTGTTTATTACTCATACGCTTCTTCAGGGCTAATCGCTGAAGTGGTATTTTGTAAAAGCAATCTCATTTACCAGGCCGAAGTATAATGCAGCCTTTCCATAGAATGCGCATTTCAGTGCGAAACATACATAAAGTTACTGCATTGAGACATCTCCAAGTTTGAGAATTCAAATTCGCTTCATGAATGCCGTTTCTAGAATATCCCGGAGCCATTACACATTATTGCGCCTGATAAATCTCGGCTAATTTCCTTCGAAACCGTTATGTGTCTATAAATTTCACTATTGCAATTGACAGCGTAATAACAGACTCGTTAATTTGGACCACCCACTCATAATTTTCCGCCTCTTATTTGCAATTTCAAGTGCAAGGTTTTGAGCTTGCAACTCGTGCATTTCAAGATTCCCTACTGTGAGGGAAAGGAAATAAATTTGCAGAGCAATGGCTGCAACCTCACCAGAGGCCATTTTGCTATTTAAGGTTGGCCGCAGTAATGGCTGAGGACTGGCTTGCTTCTCAAAGTCTTTTAATGTTTCGGCTTAAACTAGACACATATGTTTCAACATTATGCAATACGATACGCAAGAAAGGACATCTGAGCAATTCACAAAGGCAGAGCAATGCGAGCACAACAGCGGCACATATAAATGCTTGCTCCTCACTTCTTCATTTGTGTTGATTTTTTTCACACATACTGTGAATCTCATTCGGGGATATTGCAACTGGGCGCATATATGAGTTTGGCACGTGCATGAAACGCACTGGAATGGGACGGGCTTGGCAACGTGTTTGCACAGTTAGCAAGGTGGATCGGATTCGGTAACAGAGCAATTTAATTATTTATTTATTTATTTGAAAGTATTGCAGTCTCGGAAGACCAAGCAGGTGGGGATATACAGAAACAATGCAGGTCAGCTTTTCAAAAAAAAAAAAAATACTTGAAACGGGCGCTTGATTTAACCGAAGAAAAACTAAAAGGGATCACACAGCAGCAAATCCAGACCAGTAAATGAATGCCGTACAAGAGCACAAAATATAACACTGCACAACAATAGGACATGTAAATAAGAGTAAAAACAGCAGAAAAGTAAAAAACATCACAACTGTAGCGCGTTTGTTACACCACAATCAAAACTTTCCAAAGAAAAAACGTCTGCAGGCAGATTGTTCCACTCTATTATAGGTAAACATGACAACAATACAAGCGATGAAATTTAAATAGAAGGAATGCGTTTACAAAAATACCAATTCATATTCGCCATACATTTTCAAAGAGCTAGGTTTCACTCAAGGCCTTGGAAGAAAGAAAAACAGTAGTATTTTCGGTCGTTGGTTTATAAGGACTGAAACAAAGTTATCAATTGCTGGGCTGTTTAGAATTTCAGAATCCAAGCTATACATTTCTCTTATGGCTCGTCGAAAGAGGGAGAACTTGAAGAAGTCAGCATGAAGTGGGGCTTCTGCCAGCGTTAATAAGCGCTCGCACCCTGTAGTGCCTGCTGCGTCATCTCTGAGTATGTGCTGAACTCCTTATAAAGTAGCTGGTGCATGGAGTTCTAGTGAGTGCGCTAGTTTGGCTCTTTTGAAGCGAAACTACGCCAGGTAGTTCGAGCCTTATGCACGGTATGCACGGTTTTCACATTCGTGTGACTATGACAGATACTGCGGCATTCCTTATAAACCAATGTATGTACAATGGAAGCGAAACCTTCACTACGCTAGGTATAGCAGGTCTTCGTGTGACACTAAATTTGTCCTTCAAATGACATTGACCTAATTAATTGGGTGTGTCCTTGATTTTGTGCTGTGCACCGAAATTTATACTGCGCCTTCCTTTCCCCAAAACCTAACTTGAACGGAAAAGTAGCCCTGGGTTGTGCGATGTCACCTTGAACAACCTTAAAGGTCAAAGACAGATACTGCGCCTTTCCTTCTTTCCTTTCTTATAAACCAATGTACAATATACAAGACAAAATATGAAAACATGATGCTGACCTGGTGTAGGTGTCCACAATTGCGTGGCGTCCACTCACCTAACTTAAACGGAGAGATAGCCCTATCCTCTTGAACCTTGAAGGTCAAAGACAGATAATGCGCCTTTCCTATCTTTATAAACCAATGTATAATATACAAGAAAAAATATTAAAACATGACCTCGACCTGGTTAGGTGTACGTGTCCACAATTCCGTGGCGTCCGCTCAAAACTATAAGGCTCCTTCCTATACCCAAAACCTAATTTACAAGCCGTCAGCGTCACGGATCGAGGTTTTCACCTTAAACACCATTGAAGGTCAAAGAAAGATACCATGTCTTTCCTTTCTTATAAACCAATGTAAAATATACGAGAAAAAAGATGAAAACGATTTTGACCTGGTTAGGTGCAGGTGCCCACAGTCGTTTACGTCAATATCGATGTGCGCAGCCACAACTCGGAGTACGCGAAGTTCCAATAAAGACGAACTTCTTTACGGACCACAGGAGTCTCTCTTAGCCATAACCAAAAAAAAAAAAAAAACTGAATAAAGATCTTTACCATGTGAAACCATGCTTCAACTTTCGCTTCATCATCATCATCATCATCAGCCTGACTATACCTACTGCAGGGCGAAGGCCTCTCCCATATTTCTCCACTTAACCCGGTTCTGTGCTAGCTGCATCCACTTGACCCCTGCGAACCTCTTAACCTCATCCGCCCACCTAACTTTCTGCCTCCCCCTGCTACGCTTTCCTTCCCTTGGAATCCAGTTTGTTACCCTCAGCGACCATCGGTTATCCTCTCTTCGCACTACATGTCCTGCCCATGTCCATTTCTTCATCTTAATTGCCGCTAGAATGTCGGTAACCTGAGTTATTTCTCTGACCCACTCTGCACGCTTCCTATCTCTTAATGTTACCCCTACCATTTTTCGTTCCATAGCCCTCTGGGTTGTCCTCAACTTAAGTAGAACTCTCTTGGTTAGCCTCCATGTTTCAGCCCCATAGGTGAGTACAGGTAAGATGCAACTGTTATATACTTTCCTCTTTAGCGATACCGGTAAGCTGCTAGTCATAATCTGTGAGTGCTTGCCAAATGCGCTCCATCCCAATCTTATTCTTCTTGTTATTTCCTTTTCATGGTCCGGATCTGCGGTTACTACCTGTCCTAAGTAGACATATTCGTCCACTACTTCCAGTATTTCGCTACCTAATGCAAACTGCGGTTCCTTCCCGAGGCTGTTGAACATTACCTTAGTCTTCTGCATGTTGATTTTCAAGCCTACCTTTCTACTTTTCCTGTCTAGGTCATCAATCATTATTTGCAGTTCATCCCCCGAGTTGCTTAGCAAGGCAATGTCATCAGCAAATCGCAGATTACTGAGGTATTCTCCATCTACCCTTATCCCTAACTGCTCCCATTCCAAGTGTGGGCTTTCGCTTCACACTAGGTTTAACCGAAGCTAAACCACAGCCATTTTTTTGCGAGCGAGAATATTGTGAATGTTGCGAATGAAGAGTGAGAAAACACTTTGCTAAAGAAAAAAAAATAGTGCTAAACCAACGCCTTGATTTCCATAGGTATCTGCACCATCAGAGTTTATTGCTTTGCTGGTACTATAGCCCTTATGCAAAAGTGCTTCCATCTAAAGACTGCCGCACGCGTTTCCGCCATGTTGAAAGGCAGCTGAACTGAGGAGCGGCAAGCGACATGGTAGAAGGTTGCGTGGTCCGCTAGTTGCCGTTGAAAATCCAACATAGTGTTGTGCCTCGTGCTGCACGCAAAACTAAAGTTATGATGTCGAAGGAAAGAAGCAGCAACTTATAGCCATTCAATATGTTTTTCTTTTTTTCTTGTGACCTTGTGCCCATCTGCTGCCGCTTGGTTCTCACGCTGTAGCGCATACTTTTAATCAACGGCGTACCTAAAGTGTAAAACGATATTTTGTTTAGCCTGCTTTGAAAGTCTGAACATTTGTGCTCGGTACCAAGGCAGATAAAAGATATCGCACGAACACACAGTGCGTTGCGAATGCAGTCCGTAGACGGATTTCGAATAGCGCTTTGAGTACAAGAGGATCTGCAAGAATGTTGACTTTGATTAACTTACTGCATTGACTCATCCCACCTTTTAGTGCTTCATACAGACAATCTGTCGAGAAATTTTACGTCAGGCATTTAGATAAAACAAGTTATTATTTATACAGTACTGCTAGCCTCAAGGTGAGGCTGTAAGCAGGAGTGGGAGACATGAAGGACAGCATGGTTATTACACCTGAAAAACAAAACAAGGCACCACAAGCCTGCTTCCGCAAACCGACAAGCACAACTTGGCAAGTGCAACCGCGAATAACAGAGCAACATCCTGTTAACAACCATATAAAGAAAAACAAAAATGTACAAGTAAGGTACACGTGGCAGAGTTCAAAACGCCTACCATCACAACTGAAGGCATTTCACAAATGATTCAGTGGTTGGGCTTTCCACAGCACTTGCTGGCAGTCGATTCCACTCACGTATTGTCCTCGGAAAGAATGAGCTTGAGAATGTGTTCGAATGGCAGGAACAATCTTGTAGTGTTTTATCATGATGTGATCGGATAGTTCGCTTGTACACTGGCTGAATGTATACTCGCGTTTGTTCACATCAAGTGTATTGTGGTATAGCAAGTACATGTATTTTAATCGATCACGTTGGCACCGCTTTTCTTAACACTCTAATCCTGCCTTTCTTACCAAGGCACTAGCGGAAATACGCCAACTATAAGATCGGTACACAAATCTAGCCGCATTCTTTTGAACAGATTCTAAATTCTTTATGTTGCCGTCTGTGAACGGATCCCAGACGATTGATCCATATTCTATGACAGGACGAACTAAACTTTTGTACGCCACTAATTTCACCTCGCTGGTACACTGTCGCAGATTTGTTCTGAAGTAACCAAGTTTCCTCGTGGCTCGCTTCGCAACTTTCGATATGTGCACATTCCACCTTAAATCCGAAGTTATGGTTATTCCTAAATCTTTATAGCTGTTTACCCTTTCGAGAGCGCTATCACCTACGGAGTACAAGAAAAGTAATGGTTGTCGCTTCCGTGTTACTGTCATTGGAACTGATTCTTTTGTGTTGACTGTCATTTGCCAATCCGAGCACCACATTGCAATCTTCGCTAGAGCACTGTTGAGTAATACCGGGTCTCTGCTATTTTGAACTTCCTGATAGATTATGCAGTCGTCGGCGTATAGTTTTATTTTGACGCGCAGGTTGTGAACTATGTCGTTAATGAAGATTCAAAAGAACAATGGACCAAGAACAGATCCCTGTGGAATGCCCTATTTAACAGGTGCAGGATCTGAGCACAGCTCATCGGTACGAACACACTGGCGTCGACCACAACGATAAGCTTCAATCCACGCAAGGAGCAAATTGTTTTTTAACAGAGGTTGAAGCTTTGCCGAGATTAGTTAGACGTGCAAAGCATACGTAGTATCATCACCTATTCGCAGGTATATCTAGAGATCAACCTCATTTAGCTTGGAAAGTAGTGAACAAAGTATTGGGCCGCAGCAACTTCAACTCAGCCCCAGATAAGATCATCGTTGACGGTAAAGAACTCGCCAGCAAGTCGCTTGTACTTCAATAATAATTTCGTCAGCGTAGGTGCAACAGCACAGACTGGGACACAGGATGAAAATACAGTTTGCAGCCCGATAAGCAGTTTTTTATGGAACCCACTGATGAAACAGAAGTGTCCAGAACATTTATGAGTTTAAGTAACAGTGCTGCTTTAGATTGCGATAATATACAAATTAAACCGGTTAAGTGCGTATTGGAATTCCTGCTTCCAGTGCTGGTGCATATATTTAACTTAATTTTTGAATGTGGCGTCTTTCCTGCAGATATGAAACGTTCAAGAGTTTCGGTCATTTTCAAAGGCAGTGATAAGAACATCGCGACTAATTACAGGCCAATAAGCATTATTCCCGTTTTTTTTAAAGGCCTGGAAAAGCTTATGTTCACACGTCTCATAAAATATTTTGTGCTAAACAATATCTTTAGCGATGATTTACAAGGTTTTAGACTTGGAAAATCAACCGAAACAGCGCTCATATCTCTTAAAGAAACTGTGTTGGATAATTTTGATAAAAACATTTTTACCCTTGGCTTTTTCGTAGATTTCGCGAAAGCTTTTGACTCATTAAATCACAGAATTCTCATAACAAAGCTATTTCGGTACGGAGTACGTGGCACACCTCTGAAATTAATTAAATCATACTAAGTGACAGAAAACAAATGGTAAGCTTGGGAAATCACCGATCGAACTTTCTAGCAGTCACTAAAGGTGCTCCGTAAGGAAGCCTACTCGGACCGCTGTTATTTAATGTCTTTATCAACGATATTGTACACATTGACCCATTAATTAAATTTATCATTTACGCCGACGACTGTTCTATACTCATGCCCGGTCCAGATGCAAATGTGTTAAGAGAGCAGTGCCAAAACCTCCTTGTAAAGTTATCCTCATGGTCGAGGTCAAACGGTCTAAAAGCCAATCCATCAAAGACGAAGATAATAATTTTCAGAGCCAAAAACAAAACATATCATTTAGACCACCCTGTCACCTATGAAGGCCTGAATACAGAAATAGTTGAGTCACATAAAATATTAGGTGTCACATTTAGCAGTAGTCTAAACTGGGACATGCATGTTGTAGACATATGCAACAAAATTTCCAAGGCAGTTGGCGCTGTCTCACGTTGCCGCACAATTCTTCCAATGCACATTAAGCTCCAACTATATCATGCATTATTTGCTTCGCACGTCTACTACTACCACCTTGTCTGGGGAACCACAACAAATACTAACACGCAGAAAATATTTATCCTACAGAAAAAAATCATCCGGTGCATTGCAAACCATGAACACCTCTCTCACTCCAGTCCCTTATTCGCGACCTATAATATCATCCCTGTGTCGTGCTTGTGCGAATTTCGTATATTACGCTCATATCATCTTTCACGAGGCTCCTTCCACGACTTTTTGATTGCCACCGCGTTATTAAAACCTCACGAAAGCATAATTTTAACAAGAAACTCTGAAATTTGGTTCATCCCGCGTTTCCGCACTAATTATAAAAACCAGTCACTAAAACATAAGCTCCCAACACTACTAAATATGTACATCTATGATACAAAGCCTACGCTAAACCAGTTGAGAGACCAATTTATTAACATGTAGAATAAAATCACATGAGAATGTACTCTGCGTTGATCTGTTTCAACACATTCGTTGCATCTATATTTTTCTTGTATTTTGCTCTTGTATTTTATACCTTGATGTTTTTTCCTTAACTTGCATATGTGCTATAGAGTTTTAAATACTGTATAACTGACGAGTGTTTGACATTTTATGTGGTATCAGCGATTATGTATCTGGAATTGTTTATTTGTCATCTGTTTTACATACTGCATATCTTGGTGGTTTGAACGCCTGTGCATCGCACGTGTGAACACGTCGGTTTTTGTTGCTCAAGTTGTGTTTTTAACGAATTCTTTTCATGTTTACCACGCCCTACCTTGATTTTGTTTTTCTTTTTATTTATTTTTTCTGTAATGGTCACATGGGCCTCGTCAAGCTGCCTCGAGCAGCTTTAAGCCCAACCAGCAAGCACCTGATGAAAATAAGCGATTTGATTTGATTTGATTTCACAGAAGCTTAGGATGTGAAACGCGATCGAACGCTTTTTCAAAATCAATATATATAATGTCAATTTTGCTTTGAACATCGATCGCTGCAGAGAAGTCGTGAATTAGTTCTAGAAGTGCGGTTACAGTGGAAAGTCCTTTTCGGAGCTCATGTTGCCTGCTGTCAATCATGTTGTTATTTTCCAAGAACGACGAGATATGACTGTAAATAATATGCTCATAAACCTTAGAACAGGTACACAATAATGATATCGGCCTATAAAACGAAATTAATGATGAATTATCTGCTTCTGGTATGGGTATTGCTGCTTTTCCAATTAATGGGAATCGATCTGCTTTAGGCAAGGACAGGTTGAAGATGATACATAAATACTTGCCGCACCACTCGGCGTATCTAACGAGAAAGGCGTTGGGTATGCCTTCAGCACCTGGAGATTTTTTGGTGTCAATACTGAGCAAGATTGAGAAAAGGCCCTCTTCGGAAATAATAACATTACTTATGGGCGCACAGTGCTCCGCTTTGTCGAAATTCGGTTTCGTACCGTCATCGTTAGTAAATACAGAGCAAAAAAAAAAAAAATGATTAAAGGCTGACGCGACCATGCGAGGAGATGTTATTGTTTCGCCATTTATGCAGAGTTTGTATGTTATTTTCTTTTCAGGAGATAAGTGGCGAAATAACTTTTCTGGTGCCGTGAGCAGGAATTCCTTCATAGTAACATTGAAATAGTAGTCCTTGTTCATCTTAATGCATTCCTTAACTTTAGTACGTAGTACACAAAGCTTGTTTTTATTAGCTGCTGAAGGAGAAAAACGCCTTTGCTTTCTTACTTTTTTCATTTTGCGCTCTAGACGGATAACGTCTTTAGTTAGTTATCCAAGGAATAGTATTTCCCACCCGTTTTCTCTTAGTTGGCACAAATTCTTGCATGTACTTGAGTACTATATGCTTGAAAAATCGCCTCAGTACATCAACCGAGCAGTCGGATGATTCACTTAAAACAACAAAATCAGAGAACGAGCCGCAAAACTGTACATTTGTTTTATGATGTTTTGTGCCCCCCGCTGTAATGCCCTAGTGGCGCTGCGGGTATTGTATGAATAAAAACAAACAAACCACGTGACTGAAATCGAATCCGTGCTCGCAGCTTCATTCGCTTACCCTTTATCGTCCATCCGCAGTCCTGAAGTTGGCTGCTGCAGTGCGCTAGCCTTGTCAAGATTTCGGTGGTGACGGTGCAAGCCGAATCAGGCAATAATAAGGAGATTAGATATGTCTGCAGCCTTTCGCTGTGCTACGTGCTCCACAAAATGGCGGCCACTGTGACATAGGTACCCCTGCGCAAAAGTGGAGAGACCACGTCACTCGCTGGAATTATTATTTTTCGGTATAAAAAGATGCACCTGACAAATATGTTTGAGCAAGATGGCAAGCATATTAGTTAGGCTACCCTATGCATAACTTATAAATCACCGGTGCACCTTCAGAAAAAGCTGATGTGTAGTTTTGTCAAAACGCGTGGTCTCTCCACTTTTGCGCAAGGGTGTACATTCTCCTTGTACAGTTGCCGTTTCGAATTCATTCGGTCATCTACCACTGATCAAGAAGTACTGTGGTTTGGGCTAGTTGTTTCATAGCTGATGGGAATTCTGAGGACGGCGCGAAAGGGACGAGAACAAAGAAGGAACCCTGTCCTATTGTTTTCGTGTTCCTTCTTTGTCCTCGTCCCTTTCGCGCCGTCCTCAAAACCAACATCTGCCGCTGGTCACATCTGGATGGTGAAACTTCTGCTTTTAAGCGCACGTGGAAAGGGGACCATTGACGACCGGAACTCAGTACTGGCTGCGTGACGCAGCCAGTGGTTAGCCGGTGCGTGCGAAAAGTGGCGATTGCTCTCATGGAGGGCGCGACCAATTATCTTGCGATTTCTATGAATTGCCGTTCGATGCTCTCTTCTGATGCCGCCGCCATGCTGACGTCCGACCAAATGAAATGACAGATCAAGGATACAGCCTGTAATTTCTTCATTGAGCGTTTGGGTTGCTAAGATCGTGCTCTTTGAGCCGACTGGTAGAAATTAATTACTATGTGCCCGGCAGATCGGGGAAGCCCACTGGCAGAGTTGGCACCAGATCATTCCGAACGCGTCTGAGTAATTCTGAACGCACTAATGGCTATCAATGGACCCTAAGTTGTCAAATACTCTTGCGCAGGTTTATCTTATCTATTTATTAATTTTTACTGCATTAATCACAAAAATTTATAACAGAAGTTCGTGAACAGAAATTAACATTTACTTTTAGCTGTCCTAATTTTGGTAGCTACGAATTTTTGGAACGAAAAAGAAATGTAGAGTAACTTGGAACATATACAGGCACCCGAACTTCACCAACGATTTGTAAAATAAAGGACTACCCACTCGGCAAGCGCAACAAATTTATCAAACGCTGTCTGCGCAGTACTATTTATTTTATTGACTTTGATATACTGTCAACCAAATGGGGTTTTTGCAGAAGTGGACATGAACTGCTTGACATGGACATAATTGCTGATGTGGCAGATTCAATATGAAAAACCTTCATAGAATAGCACTAAAAACACCAAAAAAATCAGTTATACAATAGAAAGCATATATCACCGGAGCTTTGACACAAATTCAGACAGCTTCAGGACAACAAAGTAGGCTCGGCAAGCTCTAAGAACTTTTGGACTGTGGGTTGTCTTACAACTGAGGCGTCAAGTGCATTCCAAGCGCGCTGTTTGCGGAAAAAAAAAGAAAAGTAATAAGAGTTGTAGCTACAGAAAAATTCCTCAAAAAAGAGGGGATGTTTATGACGTGTTATTCTGGACTGGCTTTTTTTCACGATGTCTTCGGGGTTAATCTTGTATGAATTGTGTAGAAGTAGGTATAAGAATTTCAGGCGATGTAGTCTTGACCGGCTAGATAAAGGGTGAAGCCCCGCACGATGTAAAAGTTCAGTCGGTGAATCTGTCCGTCTGTAACAGTTATAGATGAAACGCACAGCTTTTCGCCGCACACTTTCGAGTATGTTTATGCAGCCTGTTCTCTAGGGAAACCATACGATATTGCCGTATTCTAGCATTGGGCGGAGAAGCGTAGTGTGTGCCTGGAGCTTTATTTCGGAAGGCGAATTATTTAAGGCACGTTTAAGGAAAAAGAGCTTGTTCATGGCTTTTTTTGCTACATGCTGCACGTGCATTGTCCAGTTTAAGTCTGATGTGATAAGGATGCCAAGATATCGGTATTCTGTTACAGCTTGTAGTGCAGTGGTGTCGGAGCCATAGGTGAACTTAAGCGGGAATTTTTTCATTGTGACGGACATAGAAACTGTCTTTTCTTTGTTAATTACCATGTTCCAGTCTTCAAACCACTGAAAGACATTGTTTAATGCCCTGTTTAGTTTGACCTGGTCCGATGGGTGTCTAACTTCATGGTAGAGAACGCAGTCGTCTGCAAATAGTCTCATTTTTACATCAGTTTGGTTTGTTATGTCGTTAATGAATAGCAAAATTAATAGAGGTGCCAGGACAGATCCTTAGGGGACTCCCGATACTACTGGAATGATGTCAGAGATGTGTCCGTCGAGATGAACTAATTGGTAACGGTCCGTTAAATAATTGCTAATCCATTTGGTCATGTGACCATCACCAATTAAATGCTCAAGTTTATAGATCAGTTTCCTGTGTGATACCCGGTCAAACGCTTTAGAAAAGTCTAGAAAAATTATATCATATTGAGGCTGATTATTTATACCCCGTGCAAGATCGTGTATGAATTCAACAAGTTGTGTAATAGTCGATAGCCCGCTCCTGAATCCATGCTGGCGAGGGTGGATAAGTTGATTAGCCTCTACGTATTGGGTTAGAAATTTCAGAATAATGTGCTCAAGAATTTTTCCGCATGTACATGTGAGAGAAATAGGTCGATAATTATTCGGGGAATGTTTGTCACCTTATTTATGCACCGGTATTACTTTGGCGATTTTCCACTCACAAGAAATTCGACAGTCGCGGATTGACTTCTCGAACAAGATATTTACTACAGGGTTCAGCGTAACGCTTCAGAAAACTATTGGGTATATTATCCGGTCCGTTACTTTTCGTCCAGGTTTAGGAGCAACGATAGCACGCCCGCCTCAGAAATTTCAGGAGTGCCAACAAGTTCCCCGTGGTGATATTGTTGTGGCACTGTCTGGATAACATCGTCATTGTCAACGGTGAACACTGACTGAAAATATTTTTTGAACGTGTTATAAAGTATTATCGAACGTTATACGGATCATGCTCATTTCATTTTCGTATAGACTCAAGAGAGTAGAACAAAACGGAGACAGCAGTGAGGTCCTTCGAATCTATCTGAGTGCATCTGTCGAGTTCGGCGATTCAAGGTGCACTGTCGCCAAACCTCCTCGAAAACGTGACGAATTTATCCAACTGGCGACTGCATCGAATCCAAGATTCGGTATCTCTGCATAGAAGTATGAGTGCAACTCTATTGCGACCAGTCAGTCAGCCTTTCAGATGCATTATTTGCAAAGGCAGTACTAATAATGCTTTTTTCTCAGTTTTCTAATAGAAAACTATTTCATACGTCTAGTTCTTGAACCTTAATATAGCGCGTATTTTTTTATTTTATTTTTTTTTTAACGAAAATTTGCCTTGCGCCTAAGGGAATGGAAAGTGGAATCACGCGATGGTATGCACTAAAGTGTCCAAGAAGAGAGAAGACAGCGCGTTCTTGAATTTCCCTTGCGTCTTCAAAACGACGCGTCAAACTTTCAGCTGGCGCTTGCGGAGACGCATTATCATCACGTCACATCGCCCTTACAAATGCAGGACATCCGGAAGAGTTGAGAATCTGCTAGTTCCACTTTAAGTGCTGTGCTGGTGTGCTTCCCGATTAGGTCGCCACCAGAGGACAGGCAGAGAGCGAAAGGCGAGCGCAAAGAGAAATACGAGCAAGGTAAACGCGCTGCCAGAGCGCGGTCGCGTGTTTCTAGCGCGCGTCTTGCGATGAAATATGGGTCCGTCGATCCGGATACGCCCGGCCTGCGCTCCAGCCGTGCAACAAAGGGCCGCGGCTGCTTCAGCAGCGGCGGCGAAACTTTCCGTTTCACGACCCAGGGTTAGTTATAGTTGCGGAGGTCTATAAATTCGCGTACCCTGCTAGCGAGAGGGCGAAGGGCATGCACACACGCACACGGCGGTGGAACAAAAGCCGGAACAAAACACGCCCGCCTCTGGAGTTGTACGAGCGAGAGACAATGGAAAACCGCGATGAAAGACCCGAGCCCGGCTCCCGACGCTGTGCACTTCGCGGGAGGAGATAGAGGCTTCTCGCGTGTGTGAGCGCTCTGCGCGTATGATTTAACTGACTACGGTGGCGAGCAGGGGAAGGAAGAAGGGGCATATCTGCGAATGCTCGTGTACGGTTTTCAAGTAAAAGTGGATAAAAAGGGGCTCAGACAGAACCGGGGGAATAGGATAATCCCGACGTGCAACGACTGCCGTGCCTCCCCGGCTGTGATTAATAGGAAAAATTCCGCGAAAGCGCACCGAGCGCTCCCAAGCTCTCTCAGTTCCCGAAGCGCGCAGGTGCTGGTCTTTGGAATATAGCGCCTGCGTGCATTGTACGGAATCGCGCTCGCGGCCGACGCCTAGGAAAGACACGAGCGCCGGAGACGAGAATGTTGTCTGCATAGCTTTGAATTTGTGCGCGCACGAACATCGCGCTACGGACACCGATAAATGCGCCAAAGTTCAGTCGCTTCGCCCGTGGAAGAAGATGCAATAGAGGTCGCCAGTGTACGATCAAATAGCAGCTCGAGTGTCGACTGCACTGCACGGCAAGCGGCCGAATTTTTTCATTTTTCCGTGCCGGTGCTTAGGTTCCGCGATTTCTTCCTTAAAGCGTGGGGCAAAGTATACACAGAAATTCTGAACGTACGTTGTTTTTCCACGAGAAGTTATTTATGTACACCACTTTTTTATTCACGTAGTAAAAGTGCACCATAAAGATCACTATATATCCGCAGCTGCTCTCTCGGCATGCTTGTACTTTTCTTCAATTTATTTTCAGAAACTATCCTATTCGTTTTTTACGGCACATGTGGTACTTGGCACGAGTGCGGGACAAATTTTAAAGTATGATATTTCTGCGCAACAAAACAGTAAAGCATTTATATCAATATGTTAATAATAGTACCTCGCAATATTACAGAATTCCCTAACGATTCCTGTCAAAGATGCGCCCCTTCGGTTTTCCGTGGCAGTCTTAAGTCCTGAACGCAGGAAAATCTTTATAGGCAAGTTCTTCCTAGACATCTGAAAGGTAGACCATTCCTGTCAATGCGTTCGTAACACTAGCTTACTGTATTTCACAGTTACTTCACGATTAAAAATGACGCGCAAGAAAGGTTGACCTGTGCCCACTTTCCACATTCTTCACGAAGGAATAAAACAATAAATAGGCGCTTAGAGGAGCACGAGCCAAACTGAGACGCGCGCCGGCACGTGCGTATTCAAGATGTCGAGCAATAAACACCCTTGCCACCCATGTCTTCCTCTCTCTTCAGCGGTCTTTGTTCCTAAGCAAGCAAACTGCATGTGTCTTTAGTGAATGCACGAAAAACCTTCTCACCCACCCGCTAAGGTTATCACGCGTGATTCGTTGCAATGTGTTTTAATTTTCTTCTCGGAAAATGAGTTTCAAGGTCAAAAGTCACCTATAACTATCGGAATAGTCATTTCGGTATCGACGCAGCTTAGTTGCCCAAAGGCAGAAATTGTGAAAGGAGGAGCGCCCTTCAGAAGAAAACTGAACGTGGCGTACATAGCAGCTGTGGGATTTATATCATGGCCGATATGAGTGTCGTGCGTGCATTGTTTTGCGAGAAGCGGCGCATGAATCAACTGAATTCGCATGGCTTCATGAAGCATACACAGCCAAACAGTGCATGTAACTAACGCAACTTGTAAGCTGGCTGGACATTTTGCAGTCTTTGCAGATTGTGACGTGACTGATGTGAGTGAGAGAATGGGCGAAATGACGAGCTGCCTTATGCAATCAAACTTGGCAGCTCTGATGTGGGATATTTCTTTATCTATTATCATAACAGTCACATATCGCGCGAATTATTTCCACCAATAATAACTGAATTTCTCTGAATTCGCTTTTGCAGTGATGTTTCCAAGAACCATAAAGGTTCTCCAAAGCACATACTATGCGTTTTGATATATTATCATCGGAATGAAATATTCGATATGTTATCATGGGTATGAAATAGGTTCATGAAAATTGCTGAATAGTGTGCTGGTTTTTTTTTTTTTTCCTTTTTCAATGGCCGAGAAATTCTGAAACACAAAAGATACCTGCGATCTCAAGCCTGTTACTGCATGTTGTCTCTTCTGCCCTCATTTTTTTATGTAAGGTTATATACCGGCATATGTTTTGAAGCTAGGCAAACAAATCTTAAAGCTGTCCGTTTCATTGCTCTCTTTTAGAACAATTTATAGGGGCCACGTTTGTGCTTGCGGTGTCACTAGCATTTCTCTCCCGTTTTCATGACTAGTTCCATCGGTTACAGTCGCTTATTTAGCCCTAGTGAACATGTGTGATAGTACTGTGGTGGATAATGATTTTAGTGATGTTTATTTCACGGCTAGTTATAGCTGAAATTTTAATGTGGAGTCATTTTTAACGCAACAATCTTCAGAAAAAATACACAACTGAGAGACCAGTCTGAGAAGTATGGTGCGTTAACAGAATTAAAGACCAAAAAGGTAGATGAAAAAATAAGCGGAGTGGGCTTTTGAGGCTGTTAGGGTGTAATAAGCATATCTACAAAGTTATTACATTACCTTACTGAGGCAGCAAATTTCTGGTCAACGAAATCGTTAGTCAAAAAAGAAATGTTTAAATTCTGCGTAACTAAGACTATGCACAAGGCATAATGTTTCGGAGTAACGAAGAACTCTTTGATGAGGCAAAACAAGGCACATAATGCGGACGGCCGATGGTGGAAGCATACAGCCAGTTAACAAAACGATCCTAAATGTAAGAAAATTCAGCTACATCAAAGACCTTAAAAGACCAGCAATGAAGGAAACTACAGTCATGTGGAAAGCATTAAATTATTAGCGTTACATGTATGTCACAGAAGGGATGTAGCCTTAAAGTCTAGTCACACTTGCTAGTCGCGAAGGGCGTGCGGCCGGCTGTCGCATGTGACCATGGGAGCCGCGACGCTCGACCGATGCTCACACTTGCACATGCGACCCGCGGGTCGCTTTTCCAGACTTATCTTGGCTGTTCACCACATAGAGTGAAGCTAACTTTCGTTCTCTTCAGCTGAGCCGCTGATTGGTTACCGGTTTGCGACCAGCAGTCGCAAAGCCGGAAAATCGAGCGGTGCTTGAACGGACCGTGACTATCGCTTTTCGACCAAAACGGTCGCACAACCTCCGCGAGTCGCAAGTACGAACGGTCGTTTATAGTTTGTGCATCTGCATGCTAACCGTGAAGTATGCTGCGCAAAATTTTTAAGTATAATTAACTCTAATATATATTACGATTTTGCGCTGGTGGACCGTCGCAAAATGATTGAACGCAATACCCCAGAGTTTATGCTAGGTGCCGAACAGCACTGTATGATTACTATGGATTGTTAGTGACTTTTTATGCTTGCGGGGTTATTCTGGAGGAAAGTATCCTGGTATTATGATAACTGATCGAATCCCCTTTTACCGCCCATAATGAGATATCTGAGTGTCATTTTCTGAGCACCTTTCTCCGCTTTCTTCACGCAGTACCTAAGCCACCAGCATTGAGATGAATTTATCGATGGAAATTCAGGGAGCTGATGACTGCTATTCCACATTCCTACCATCATATATGTCAGAAAGAAAAAGACAAGTACAGTTCTACTCCGACTAACCCTGAGGGATTGTAGCAATAAGAACAGTAAGCAGTAGGCCGTTGCCTCTCTGGTATCTGCACGAACGAGTATTTATTTACAAAAGTTGTATCCATATACCGGTTTTGAAACAGAAAGCTTTGAGAAATATACTGCAAAAAAAAAAAAAAAGAATATTGAGTGGAAACCCTCAAAGAAAAGCTGTACAGCTTTCCTTTGCAGCCGTATATGGCTGCGCTTGCGTGGATGTCAATGAGTAAATATTGCCTTATTAAGCAGTTACGCAGCTCGCTCAGAAACTTCGCTGTTAAAGAAAAATTCGTGCTGGTCTGGGAATTGAACCCGGGACCACCGCCTTTCCGATGTAGTCGCTCTACCAACTGAGCTAACAAGGACGGTCAGCAAAGCAGATGGTTGGGAGAGAGCAAATTTATAGAATCTCGATAAACGGAACCTCAAGGGACTGGGAAAATATGTTCCGTTTATCAGGAGTTTCGTTTAAAGAGAGAATAGGTTCAGCATTGCGCAATCCGCTTCCGCGTGAACCCTACGCGGCTGGCGCGTGCGCGCGCCGTTGGCAGTCTCAGCGGATCTCAATTTGCGAAATCTAGGTAATAAGGAGAACGGTACACTATGAGAACAAACTTTATTAGAGAAAAATAAGCAGTGAATTTTTGTTCCAGTAGTACTAGTACTGAAATTTAAAAAAAGAAAATGTCAAAAGAGTGGGAATTACCACTTATTGGCTAGTGAAAAAGGATTCCTGAAGAATTCCTGAAGAATTCTTGTTAGGCTGCTTTTGGGGACGGCGTACTTCGTCGCTAGCGCCGTTTTCGTGAAGCCACCACTCAGAAAGTCGTTGATGATCTCCATCTTCCTTTCCAACGCAAGTGCATTGTGCGGTCGTTTTTGCGCTGCCATCGGACCGAATAAAAGCTCTAGGGCTCTAGGGCTTAGGCCTAACTGAACACAACCGCCGTGAACGCGAGCGAGCGATGCGGAGGGCAGTGTACGAGCAAACCGGAAACCGCCGGAGACGGAAACCGGAGTGGTGACGCGGGGAGAAGGAGGGGAGCATTGATGCGTACCGCGATGGCACTGCGCTTGTCCAACTAGTTGCTGTTTCGAGTTTTTCGGTTCCGTTAACGCGGTGGTCGCAAAATTTGAGTTCCGATTAACGAGATTTTTTTTTACATTGGCTTAATACAAAACCAACCAATCGCGAGGCGTTTGTTCTGTTTAAGCGGTAGTTCCGTTTAACCGATTTCCGTTTATCGAGATTCTACTGTAATTCGAAGTGGGAATGGATTTTGGTCGAACATTTAGGGGAATCCCCCAAGTTGGAGTAGATCTGTAATAATGGAGTAATTACTCATTGACATCTACCCAAGCGCAGCCATACAAATACGAACTACAAGACTGGTTATGTGTATGAATGCGAAAGCACTGTATTCACGTGGGCGAAATGTTTTCAAGTGGGGTTTCAGACACGTGTTGAAGCTCTTTTTGTCGGTATTCTATTCGGAGAGTGCGGTTGCGCATTCGACATCCACAGTCATGCTTCTCGCGGCGAAACCTGCATTGGAAGGCACACGATTGGAAGTTCATATTTCTTCGGTTGGCACCATTGTTGAGAGCATGCCTCCTGCTTTACAAGCCATATGAAACGACAAACTGTATAACAACCCTCCAAACGCTTTACGGCGAAGGTTTGCACCATAATTTGATATGAAACTCTGGAAAACCGCAGCCGCATGAAGGTCCGCCGTGTCCTAATATAAATTGAAGAATGACAACTTTTTAAGTGTTTTTAATGACAAGTGTTTAAGCCTACACATACCATGACATCGACTTTCATTTGTGCAACACATGAAAAATTTTTCAAAGAAATAACATGCTCCGTTGACTTTTGTCCGCACCGGTATATACGTACGCACACTCGTCTTCATGGTGCATGTTATAAATAGTCACATACAAAAGACCTCTACAAATGGGGCAGAGGAAGGCCTCTACCATTCATCCATCCATACATACATACATACATACATACATACATACATACATACATACATACATACATACATACATACATACATACATACATACATACATACATACATACATACATACATACATACATACATACATACATACATACATACATACATACATACATACATACATACATACATACATACATACATACATACATACATACATACATACATACATACATACATACATACATACATACATACATACATACATACATACATACATACATACATACATATGCGTGCAGTTGTTTTCTATTCTTGTCCCCAATTTTCTAGTTTGCAATTGATAGTCTCCACTGTTCTTTGCTTATTTTTGTTTTCTCTAGCTCTGAAACACAGATCAACCAGATCGATGACCAGGTCTCTCTTGATGTCGTGGAGTGCAAACTTGTTAAACGCTTTCAACACTGCTGCCACATGCTATTCAAATATATCCATGTTCAGGCTTCGGGTGCCCTCAATAAGGAAGGCACTTCCCGTTAAATTATGAAATATCGTTGCGCTCCGGATTTTTGCGTTTCAGGCCCAGTGTCCACGCAAGTTTTATTCTAACTTTTTTTTTTTTTTTGTCTTTAGTTCGCAGGACCTTTATGATCGCTATAGCTTTTTAGAGCTGCTCTTTTCAGTGCACCCTGTAAGAAGCTTTTTCCTTTTCTCTTCACAGAGATAATCTGGGTTGAAATAAGTATCATTATATTCGATCCGATTCGAATAACACCTTTCGATAATAGAGTGACCTGCTGTTCATGTTCCTGTCCAGTTGCTATAACTTTCAAATTAACCCTCCGCAGTGACTCAGTGGTCACGGCGCTCGAATGCTGAACCCAAGGACGCGAGATCAAATCCCTGGCACAGCGGCCATATTTCAAAGGAGGCGAAAAGCAAAGCGCCCTTGTGCTGTCCGACATCAGTACATGTTAAAGAACACCAGGGGTCCAAATTTCCGGAACCCTCCACACGGCGTTTCTCATAGTCTGAGTCACTTTGGGGTATTGAACCTTACCATCCCAACCAAACTTCTGAACTAAAACACAATACAGAGTGCAAATGAGCAGAAATCGAACGTTCTATTCGTGTTTTGTGCCCCTTTACTCAATATGTTGATTTATAATAGCTTACATCCTTGTGCCAAAAGTTTTGCAGGACGTTATGGAAATTAGCAGGCATGATTAAAAGCACATCAATGCGTTCTCATCTCTCAGTCCTGGAACCTGTACACCCTTTCTCACTTTTTGTATTAGCTATATCCATGGTATGCCCATAGTGATAGATGCTTCATTATGACCACTCTTTTTTGCTGATTTTCAGTTGTTCACACATTTATAAATACTCTCTCCTTCATCAGCACACACTTGCAGATGGCTATACTTCATTATGGCTGCAATTTCACTCGCTTTTATTTATAAAGCACTCGATACCACGCTTGCAAATGTAAGTCCTGGAACCTTCGCTTCGTTTCCCATCAGTCGGCGGCACCTTCTATTAGAACGTTTTTTATTTTTTTTTTTCGTAATAACAAGCAAAGACTGTTATCAAAATCCTCAAACAGCGCTCAAAAGAACAGCAACTACTCCTGGTCCTATTATTTATAAACGGGCCTTAGTACAGATGCTAGTAATAGCTGCTGCTACTATATCTGCTGAAGTAACAGCTCCTTCACAGACAATGAAGGAGCAGCTCCATCTTGAAAGTGTCATGTGCGCAAATGGAAATGAAGGCAACACCACCACTTATTTGTGTCATTAAACAAACTTACTTGCCGTTAACGATACTTTACTCAAGGCAGTACTTAGCAAAGATACGATGGCGTTCATAAACGACGTCCGGTCCGGTTAAAGCGTGTTTACAGAAGAAATAGTTTAGGGTGAAGCACAGCTGCTAAACTCGCTTCGTCCGCCCGCGAACGTCAACTTCCAGTCCCAGCTCAAGACAGGATGTCCTAAGAGGCATTAAAACGGCATCATGTTTTCGTCACGTGACACATCTGCCTATCCATGAGGAAATTTTCTTCGTGACATCCGCAGTAGCATGTTTATGTGCGCAAGGTACGCGGGTGTCCTCTATATACATGTCGCTGCATTGAAGCAAATTACAATAAATAGATGCGATTAAATTTTTTTAGATGCTTAAGATTCCATTTCCCCATCCACCGACTACCGTACTGTTAGCAGGACAAAGAGAGAGCGATCGGATAAAAGGGAGCATACAAATTGGAAGACTCCGCCTAATAACAGCCTTGCGGGCGCCTATGGCTCTAGCACTATACAAAAGCACAGTCCGGTAGCAGAGTGGTAGTGTAGTCGACTGCGCAGGAGCATGTCGAAAGGAAAAGCTTGTGTTCTGAGTGTCACATGTGGCTGAGTACTTCTTAAGATGTACACGACTTTCGTGACCATTCGCGCCATTTACTCTGCGCAGAAAAAGTGAAGCAGCGATTTTCTCCCTCTCCTCTGGCAGTGTGTTCAGAAGCGTGCCCACAAGGCAGGAGGCGTACAGATGCTCGCCATTAACGCTCTATTGTTTTGGACGGCGAGATTATCGGGTCACCGGCCGCCTTAACCTAGGCCGCCTTTTCCCAGCCACGCGAGCCACGTCTTCTTCTCAAAGTGGCAGCGCGAGCCAGTGACGTTGAATGAAACAAAAGATGATGGCCTGCGCAGGAGGTCGGGCCGTGAACTCCGGAAAAGAGAGACTAAAGGAAGCAAAGTAGGCAGAAACGAGCTCGACGGCAGCGTGGTAAATTGCCACGCGAAGAAGACCCGTCGGTTGGCCGCCCTGCTCAGCGAGACGAGTCGGCCGCCGCTACCGTCGGTGGGGCCGCAGCCGGCGTTTTCGCACGCGCTGTGCAGCGGCGAACGCGCGCGCCCTCACCGCCGAGGTACAGGCGTGCACGGGAGAGGAACGGAGTCGGCACCCAACTGTTTCCTAATGGCAGAAAAGACGCTCGCGGTTCCTGTGGGCTATTTCAAGAAGCGACCTGCCGGGCTGGGCAGGGCGGCTGGGGGAAGGCCGGAGGACGGAAGAAGGCCTCGCTGGGGACGCCGCCCAGGGAAACGCATACGACCGACCCCCCTACGAGGACACTGAAACAAAGCGCCGAGGCAGGCTCAGCCCGCTCGCTGCCGGCCGGTCGGGAATCAAAGATAATGAAGCGCCGCGGCCGCCGACGACCAGCGTGATGCAGCCGCCTCCAGAACAAGTGTACACAGGAGGGGAAGCGTGCGTCAAAAACAAAGAAAAAGGGGCCCGGCGCAGTTTTCTGACGAGTGACGGACGCCCAGTAATTATTCCATCCACGCAGCAGCAGCGGCAGCGAGAGAGCAGGGCGAGGGAGAGATAGCGGCGCTTTTTAGTTTTTGGACGGCTGAGGACACCGACTGGTCGACCGGCCGGCGGGCGGCTTGATTAACTTCGCTTAAAGAAGAGGCCAAAAAAGGAACAGCGCGCACAAGCCCGCTGCGAGGAAAAGAGGGGTGTGTGCGCGGGGGGGGGGGGGGGGGGGGATGAGGAGAGGGCGCGGGTAGATTGAAGCGGCAAGCTAGCGCGGCGGTGCGCAGTTCTGACGGCCGTGACATTCCGTCAGCCTGCGCGCGGCACCGTCGGGGCCCGGGTCTAATGATAGGTCCCGGCGTCCGTCCGTCAGGAGGGGGCTCGCTTGGTGGTGCCGGCCCCTGTCTGCGCCACCACCGTTTTGCTTATATGCCCGCTTTCTTTTCGCTTGTGAGCCGCGCCTGCCGACCGGGCAAGTCGGCCGAGCGGCCGATGCACACGCGTTTTTATACACGTTGCTGTTCGGACCCTCCTCGTGACGCTATTTTCTCCCCCTCTTTTCATCCGTGGCACGATGCACGCACCTCCGTTTCATTTTGTTTGCTTCGCTGATACGCCCTTCCCCTCCTCAGCGCCCGCGGCAATGCGGCGGCGCTTTTATGACGCGCTCTTGATGGCCACGATGATGCTGCTGCCACTTGTGTTGCTTTTTCCATGTTCGGCACGTGTCCGCGCGATCGAGCTGCTCTCCTGCGGAGAAGGCTTGGTCAATGGGAGAGCGCTGCATACGCGAGGTAACGAAGGTAGCGACTAAACAGCACCGCATCTAGCGCTCGTTTCGCTTTATTTTCTCGTGGTTATTAAACGCCGGTACACAGCTCTCTTTCCCTTGCCCACCTCATCTGCGTTGTGCTGTTTAGTTTTGCAGCACCCTCGCTCTGCGGCCTCTTGACGGTGCGTCTCCCGTGATGAGCAATTATAGGGGGTCCACTCACTCTGGCGAATAGACTACGTGTGAGTGAGACTCTGCAGATTACAGGGAGGAGCCCCTAGCTACGGGACAGGGTAGCTTTAGGTAGATTTCAGCCCTTCGTTGCGCGCGCTTTGCATTGCCGCCGCACTGCAATAAGAGTGCAGGGGTTCGCGTCATCTTTATGCAAATGAGTTTGCACCCACTATTATGCTTTATTTTTCTTTTTGCTCAACGACTTCTCTATGGGCGGAGGCCCATAAGTGGGCTTGTTCATGAACAGAGGTTCGTTTTTCATGGCCAAGGCAAGGGCGGCCGTAAGCAGTACCCGTTTGTTATTTTCCTCGGTGACAGAGGAACCTATGGGCGAAAAGTGCTGCTGAAAAATACTTCTGGTTGAATGGGAGCGTTGGCTCACGATTTGCTGCATCACTAAACTAAGGATACAGTCTTCAGGCGCTTCCCCGAAGGCCGTAATGCGTGAAAAGGACAAATTGATAAATGGACAGGCTGCACTGCACAGGCAGGGGCTTGTCGTCCTTGATCGAGAAATAAAAATACCGTATTTCCTTTATTCTAAATCGCACTTTTTTCTCGCAGCAATGGAGCCTCGAAACCGAAAGCGTATAACGTGATGGATTTGGTTTGCTTTGTGTGGTTTAACGTCCCGAAACGACTCGGGCTATGACAGGCACCGTTGGGGAGGGCTCCGGAAAACTCGACCAGCTGCTGTTCTTTATAACGTGCACTGACATCGTACAGCACACGGGCGCCTTGCTTTTCGCCTCCATGGAAACGCGACCGCCGCGGCCGGGATTCGATCCCGCGTATTTGGGCACAGTAGTCAAGCGCCCTAACCACTGCACCGCCACGGCGGTGCGTAATCAGATGGAAAACCAAAGCCAGGCTACGAAATATGCATGCCGGTTACGTCTTTCTGTGTTTGCACCTCGCATGGCCGACATCTTGTGCACGCTAGGCCGGACTACGTATAATGCCTCGTGTAAGTTGATCGTTTCTTTTAGTATATTCTCCATCCGAAATTGATGCGAGCGGAAGGCCGCGGGTTGCACGCTACGCGGGGTGGTGCTGACCACTGTCGAGATGTATGGAGCTCTGTGTCGAAAAAATACCACAAATTCTAAAAACGTAAATCGGTTTCACCACTGTCGTGACGCTGGGGCTATGGCGACCCGGCCTTCACTTGGTAGCGTGTAGAGACTCCGGGTTGAAGAAGGACTGAATCTTCGAAGTTGGTAAAATATGTACAAGCAGGTTTACTGGCACTTTGAGAAAACGTATTTACAAGAATATTTACATGAAAAAGAAGGGTACATCAGCAAAATGACAAGCGTTAAGAGTTCATAGCGAGAAGCGACTGGATGAGCCGTTTACCCAGGGCCCAGAGCGACATTTCGTGCTCTGCAGCGTCCTTAAAAACCCCCTATGTCCAGCCCCTCTCTGAAGATGCTGACCAACCAAATCCAGGGCACGCCCCTCAGGTATCGGCATCCAATCGAACACATCACTGCACTGATGGTCTGAAGCACTGACTGGTCCGGCATTCATTCGTTGGGCGTGATCACTTGTTGGCGGGAAAAGCTTGGGAACGGCGAGGAGAGGAGGTACATTTCTATTCTTCAGCAAAGAAACCACAGGCTGGTTCTGGGGGTTTTACTTCTCAGAAACCCGAGTGCACGTGGCGCCGCATAGGGCTCCCAACATGGTCCCTTTTCGACAATTGCAAATCTTTCCTGCATTCCCGGGAAATCACTTAATGGCCGTATGAGTCATGCTCTTCTCTTGTCCTGCACGTCAGCGGACATGTCACTCTGTCGTCTCCTTTGGATAGGAGGCATTCATCACTGGAGGATAGCACTTCTCGACTGGAAGGGTGAACAAAAGAAAGCACTTCCTGCTATTTCCCGCAGGGGGACGTTTCTTTGTGTTTTTCCAGACGTTCTCTTGACAGGGCCAATTTGGCATTTGCAGGTTGTCCACAAAGCAAAACATGCTTACAAAACAGGATTCCTGGAAACAGGCTCACTTAGAGCCAATGGACCATCACCACATATTCACAAAACTTTTCCATGCCCACAGGCGAACAATAGAGCGCGCAAATGCGGATGCTTGGTCGTAACAGCCTCCTCCCCCGCCAGAAGAGACTCGGAGGGCAGCAGCCGCAGCTGCTGCATGAAGAGACGACTTAATGGCCTGCACGTGAACGCTTGAAGCTCGCTGTTGCATGTCGCGTTGTCTTGATTGTTGTAGGCCAAATTGCTTGAGCTATCTGAAACTCAACCACATGTCGAAGCAAGCACTCGGCTCCCGTCTGAAGAGACCAGGTCAAAAGAAAACTGCCATTGTTGTTCGAGAAAAGCCCACTCTCAAGACGTTCAGGACCCACGTATGCCTCGAAAACCAAACGTGCTGCTTTACATAGTCATCTATATTCAAGCGCACGAAAAAAAAAAAAACCTGATTATCAATTTGGATACATGGTGAGGAACATCTCGGACCGCTTAGAAAGAGCGGCTAAGCGCGTCCGCATTCCCATTTAACTTCCCCTTTTTGTATCTTATTTCAAAATTGTACTGCTGTAAAATCAAGCTCCACCTAAGAAGGCGACTGTTCTTCGATGTCGCAGTTTGCAGCCAAGCCAGGGGACAATGGTCCGTCTCTACGGTGAATTTGGCCCCTCCAAGATAGCACTGCAATTTTTGAATGGCCCATACAATGCAAGCGCATTCCTTCTCTGACGCGCAATAAGCCCTCTCTCTAGAACTCAGTTTTCTGCTCAAGTAGAGCACGGGGTGCTCATTACCGTCGTCATCTCTCTGGCAGAGAACAGCACCTAACCCTCGATCACTGGCATCACACTGGACCGTGAATTCTCGGCCATAGTCTGGAGCTCGCAATACCGGACGGCTAATCAGCACAGCCTTCAGGTTTACGAAGGAGGCTTCCTTTTGTTCGTCCCAGACTACATTTGTCGGTTCTGTCCTGCGGAGAGCGTCGGTCAGAGGGCTAGCCAAAGCTGAATAGTTAGGGATGTAGTGATTGTAGTACCCAGTCAGACCCAGGAATGCTCGAATTTCCGTCTTCGTGCTCGGCCGCGGGTAGTCTGCTACCGCAGAAATCTTAATCTCGCTGGGTTTCCTGAAACCTTGACCTACATTGTGACCCAAGTAGTCCACGGTCGCCCTTGCCAGGCAACATTTCTCGGCCTTTACGGTTAGTCCAGCTTGACGCAAAAGGCTCAGTACAGCTCTTAGATGTACCATATGGTCCGCCCATGAGTCGGAAAAAACCGCAATGTCGTCTAAATAAGGCACCGCGAATGTTTCACACCCCTTTAAAACCCTATCCATGAGTCGGGAAAAACAAAATGGAGCATTTTTGAGCCCGAAACTCATCATTGTTGGCTGGTAGCTGCCCGTCGGAGTGACGAAAGCCGCGTATCTGCTGGCGCGTTCAGTGAGCGGTACTTGCCAGTATCCTCGAGTAAGGTCCAGCGTAGTCACATATGCCGCTCTACTGACCTGTTCTACTCTCTCCTCAATATTCGGAATAGGATACACTTGATCCCTGGTGAGAGAATTTAGCTTTCGGTAGTCTACCACAGGCTTAGGGTCTTTACCTGGAGCTTCTACTAAGATCATAGGCGAAGCATAATCGCTTTCCGAGGGTTTTATTACTCCCAATTCCAGCATGCGAGTTACTTCCCTATCCAGAATTTCTCTTTGCCTTGGAGAAAATCGGTAGCACCTTGATCGCACTGGCACGTCTGAAGTCAGCTCAATATCGTGCTCAGTCAAATCAGTTCTGCCTGGCCTGTCCACGAAGCAGGCCTCAAACTCTGTTATTATCTCGCCCAGATCGGACAGCTGGGATTTCTTTAGTTCTCCTCTCTGCTCCGTCTTTTTGAGAAGCTCCTGAGCGTTGCTTCCTTTTCCGCTGAGGCAAATCAAGTTATCCCCCATCTCCTCGGGAAGGTTTAACGTTAGATTTACCACGGCTTCCTTCTGCACATAAGGCTTCATAAGATTGCAATGATAAATGCGCACTGCTTTACGCCTATCGGGGATTTTCACTGCGTAGTTAGTGTCAGAAAGCTCTGCAACGACTTTAGCAGGTCCTTCCCACTGTACTTCGAGCTTATTCTTGGGATCATTGGCTTGCTCCATAGCTAAGTCCTCTCGGGTTCCACTTAGAAGTCTCGTGAGATTACTAGAGACTGGCGGCAAGAGGTTACTCTCAAGAACGTCCTCATTCCGCGTCTCATCAAGCTCACTTTCAAGTTGACTTATCTGAGATGCCTCGCTCTCAAAGTTTTCTGACCCGCTATCTTCCGCATCGACCACTGTCTTAACTGCCGTTTCCTCCGCTGTGGAATTTTCTGGTATGAGCAGTGTAGCTAGTTCTCGCGCCTTTGAACGTGTTAAGGCCTGCACATCTCTGTCTCCGAAAATCAGAAGGCAAGCTTTGACCTGCTCGTAGTTGTCCGCGTCCTCCTTGTTTAGCCGCGCGACAACCTCCGCTGCCTCGCAGGGCAGAACCGTCAATAATCTCTGAGACCACGTGTCTCGCTGGAAGGACAGTTCTTCGCAAGTTCGCTCAAAGTTACCCAGATACAGACCGATATCCCCTGATATCACATATGGCTGCATGTACTTTGACATCTTGAAATCTGCCTCCTTGTTGAGAAGAGGTACCGCTAGCTGGGGACAATTGCCCGACCTCTTGCTCAACTCTACTTCTAATTTCCGGAGCTCAATTTCTAGCTCCCGCTTTTTTGCTTCTCTCTCAAGCTTCTCACGTTCGTGCTCCCTTTCCTCTTTTTCCCTCTCAAGTTCACGCTCCCTTTCCTCTTTTTCCCTCTGACGTTCGCGCTCCCTTTCCTCTTTTTCCCTCTCATTCTGCTGTCTGAGCTGTTCCTTTTTTTGACCGATGAGGTTCCATGCTTCACTGAGCTCCTCATCATCGGCTCCCAAATCTGTGATTGCCTTTATAATCAAAGGTTTTCGTGCCAAACCACTTGTATCAATTCCCAATTCCTCACACAATTGCAACAGTTCCGGTTTCTGCAGCTTTTGTAGGTCCATGATCGCTCCGAGTGTCGGCTACTTCCAAAACAACAGTGCAAACTACCAAACCTAAAGGCGTTTCAACACTTTTTACCAGTTCTAAAATCTAACCCTGTTCTAGAACCTGGTCCACATCAGAAGAAAAGCCAAGCACTCACCCACACATGCGATCGATGTTCCGAGCTGCTCTCTTGTTGGCCGATTGTTGCTCCTGCTTGTTGCTTGAGATGCCACCTCCGATCACAAGATGTTGTGGCTTGTAGCTTCAGATCCACCTCCAATCACCAGATGTTGTGGCTTGTAGATTCAGATCCCACCGCTGGTCACCAGTTGTCGTGACGCTGGGGCTATGGCGACCCGGCCTTCACTTGGTAGCGTGTAGAGACTCCGGGTTGAAGAAGGACTGAATCTTCGAAGTTGGTAAAATATGTACAAGCAGGTTTACTGGCACTTTGAGAAAACGTATTTACAAGAATATTTACATGAAAAAGAAGGGTACATCAGCAAAATGACAAGCGTTAAGAGTTCATAGCGAGAAGCGACTGGATGAGCCGTTTACCCAGGGCCCAGAGCGACATTTCGTGCTCTGCAGCGTCCTTAAAAACCCCCTATGTCCAGCCCCTCTCTGAAGATGCTGACCAACCAAATCCAGGGCACGCCCCTCAGGTATCGGCATCCAATCGAACACATCACTGCACTGATGGTCTGAAGCACTGACTGGTCCGGCATTCATTCGTTGGGCGTGATCACTTGTTGGCGGGAAAAGCTTGGGAACGGCGAGGAGAGGAGGTACATTTCTATTCTTCAGCAAAGAAACCACAGGCTGGTTCTGGGGGTTTTACTTCTCAGAAACCCGAGTGCACGTGGCGCCGCATAGGGCTCCCAACATGGTCCCTTTTCGACAATTGCAAATCTTTCCTGCATTCCCGGGAAATCACTTAATGGCCGTATGAGTCATGCTCTTCTCTTGTCCTGCACGTCAGCGGACATGTCACTCTGTCGTCTCCTTTGGATAGGAGGCATTCATCACTGGAGGATAGCACTTCTCGACTGGAAGGGTGAACAAAAGAAAGCACTTCCTGCTATTTCCCGCAGGGGGACGTTTCTTTGTGTTTTTCCAGACGTTCTCTTGACAGGGCCAATTTGGCATTTGCAGGTTGTCCACAAAGCAAAACATGCTTACAAAACAGGATTCCTGGAAACAGGCTCACTTAGAGCCAATGGACCATCACCACATATTCACAAAACTTTTCCATGCCCACAGGCGAACAATAGAGCGCGCAAATGCGGATGCTTGGTCGTAACACCACCAAAACTTTAAACCGCCTCCTATTTACCTGGAGCGGCCTCCACGACCATCGCTTTCTACGTCGAACGGTAAGTTCTCAGTTCCGGCAACGGTGACGGCTTCGCGCGGCCTCTTTTTGAAGCGGCATGTCTGGGATCGCTGTTTGAACCACAAGTTGGGGATCGATCCCAGCGATTTGGTGCGTCGAGATGTGAGAAAAAGAAAATAAATAGTATTTTTGTGTGCTATTCGATGACGTGCCAATCAATCAGTGTTAGACAAAGAAAGCATGTGGTTCCTGCCACCAAAAAAAAAACGTGTAAAAAGCAGCAATTAAGTTCGCTGGGATATTATGTAAGATGTTACGGCCCAACTACTCATGTGGTTTCTAGCGACGTATTCTGCTGACGCTATGAATCGCATCGTCAAAGCGTTCATGCTCGCGAATCACATTAGGGGGAGGAGGGGGCATCAATATCACGCCCGCGCATCTGCACGAAAACACTGCAGTGCTTCCACGCTAAGTGGATGGGCAGTGTACTGGTGATCTTTCAAAGCGTACGTAAAAAGGAGCCATTATTAATTCTCATCTGCATTTCTCCGCATTGCGTATGTTCGTTAAGGCTGTCAGATAGCTTTTGTCGATTTTGATTAAACGCGGCTTTTTGGTCATTCACACCATGACTGCGACACAGCAATATGAACTGCACGAATTTAATGTTCGTACTTTCGTTTTTCGGGTGTGATGCTCAATGAGTCGGAATAAATGCAAGCATTTCTTGATAAATGTCATCGCCTCACTCGAGCGCGGCACTATTCTTCTGCTAGTAGAAAACGCACTTCTAACGCCAATTACGATCGTTCCATTAAGCTCGAATAACCCTTTGGCTACTGCCTCAAAGAACAGTGTACATTGCCTGTTCAATTGCACTGTTACAGCATATGTGGCTAACGTACGCTAATTTTATACTTGGTATAACAGCAGCGAGCAATAAATGCTCATACCAGTTGTTGGGCGAGTTGGTGTGCACGGTGATCCATAACAACAGCGCGACAGACGGGACGTGGAAGAAAGGACGACAACACAGAGCGCTGACTCACAACTGCAACGTTTATTAGCCACCAGCCAGTATAAATACTGCCCTGGGGCCAGAAAGGAAACAGGCACGCTTGACTTGCGTGAGATTATAAACGCCAGTACATTAGGCACGTGTCAATTACAGGCAACTGTCATATCTGAAGAAAAAAAAAAAAAAAACAAAACTGTCAGCGTAACAGCAGGCACACGTTAGTATTCACAATCTAAATAGCGATTTTCTTTATCTGACAGCGCTACAGCGGGAACACTGATACATTGTTCCGATGTCTTAGCTATCAAGTGGGCTTCTATTATTTCCCTCGTTAGCGTGTCGCGGTTCTTTTCTATCACGGAGCATTCTTTATACAGGGGAAAACAGACTTTAGTACCATCGTCTTCTTCATCGTCATCTTTGCAGTGTATGCAGTGTTTGGCTACGTGGCCTGTGATAGCTGCACGAGAAACATTGTACTCGTGCTCCTTTAACATTTCGTTAACACATCGGCCAGTTTGGCCGATGTACCACTTGCCGCATGACATTGGCAGAGAGTAAATTACTCCTTCTTGGCAGGGCACAAATTGTTTCACGTGCCTTATCGAGCACCTGCGCGAATCTTTTTCCACTGAATTAAATTTTTTCACCAGGCCAGACAGTCGCTTGGGCGCCGAAAAGACGACTTCGACGCCAGCACGTCTCCCAATTCTTTTTAAGTTGTGCGAAACTTGATGCAGATACGGTACCACGGCGATCTTCCCTTTGCTCTCCTCTTTCCTTGCTCATAAACGCCTAGCAAAAATACGCCGCAAAAGACATGGCAGATCTGAAAAAAAAAAAAAAAAAGAAAACATGAGAACGGTTCAACACTGCTGAACCGAATAAGGAGCGAAAGCATTAGCTGCGCGGGACCGATAGTCCTTTTTTCTTCTTCTTCGCGGCTGTTCAAGGTCATTCGTGACTGCGGTCACGGACCATGCGACGGGCCGAAACCTGGCGTAGTATTGTTTTCGCAATAAAAGGAAGGACGCTTAAGCTTCGCCTTTATGAGTTCAACACGATAACTCCGCTGTCATTAAACCCCAATGCCTTGAAGACGATGGATGGATGCATAAGGCTTTGAAGCAGACGGCGGCTCGCGCCATCTATTTCGGCAGCGCCGTACTATCGAAGGAATTTCCCAATGAGCACCGCATCGCAGGTTAGCAAAGCTCAAATGTTGTTTGATACTCGCTTAACTATTATTTCAGTAATTAGTTTCTTTCTAATGAAGCGCCTAAACATAAGCCGACAGTCATAAGTCAATATATGCATTAGGCCCACCTTTATTCGGAGAGAATGCGGTTCTGTGGCGCAGCGGTTGCGTGCTCGCCTTGCACTGCGAAGGAACCGTATTCGACTTTTATTTTTTCTTTAGTTTGCTCTGATTTCCGCGTTACAACCAGAACACCGACACGGGGCCGTGAACGCTACCGCGTTAAAAAAAAAGCTACAGTTGAGAGTGTTTGTAACGTTTTACTGTGGCAAGCTAAGTACATACGTTAACACTCAATGAGCTTTTGTCGCACTTGGGAACTATAGTCATTCCACGCATGCTCGTATCAGTGAGCATTTATTTCAAGCCTGTTATGCAGTTGATCTGATGTCTATATCATGTTATATAATGACATACTACTGCTTATCGAAACCCTAAATCTCGCACGAAAGATGGCTCAATGTCAGGAAGCTGCCCCGCTTCAAAGCGGCGCTGTCACTGGCTCATCGCATATACTTCTGCCGTGTCATCCGTAGCAGTAGGAGCGCTTTAACAGCATGAGAGAAAACTTCCGGTTAGAGACCTCTATTAATTACCGGGGCATGTGTTGCGAAGTAATCTAAAACTGTCGGACATTTTGCAGTTGGGTTTGCATGCGTGCAGCCTGGCCGCACGGGACCGTGGAAGGGTGCGGAAGGTGCGTTGTGTTGATCTCCATTTGACTCCAACTGCTGTTTTTGCAGTTGTACTATAGGCGCCTGCTGCTGTAATCTACGTTCACCGCTGCTAGAACGAAGATAAACCAACGAGGATCAAGCGAACAATGAGTAAACAGATATTAACGCCGTATTAGGCATCCTACGCGTTTTCCCTTTTCACATTTCGCATGCGTGTTAGGTTCGGATAATTATGGTAAGTTTCTGAGGCTACCAACACTCTGTTTAAGACAGTGGGAAGCCAGCACTCCGCCGATTCGGAAGGCAATACTGGATGTCTTTATCCCAAAGATGCCTTCATCTCGAAAGCGATGAACTGAGACTGACGCTTTCTAAATCGCCGGAAACAGAAAACGGGGTCCGGGCCCAGCAAGGTGTGCTAAGCGGTCGAGTATGTCTGCGGGGCCGCATTTTTTTGGAGTCATCAGCCAGTCATGGGATTTGCCCAGATGGCTTTTTGCGAATATTCCCCTGATTGCAAAGGGACCAAACCGGCAAACAATGTCACCAACTGCTGTGTGAGATCCTTGTTTTGGCAAATTACTCAAAAGATCATCTTGCACGAAAAATTCCGGGGAAGAGGGGGGGGGGGGGGGGCACTTCTATCTGCTTAGGTGCAATAATATGAAAGCATTGCGAGTTCTGTCCCGCCACCCGGTAGATTCGCCCGACACTATGATAGCGGACCTCGACCGCAGTCAACCAGGTGGCATATGATTGGCGTATTTTTTTTTTATTTTTTTTTGTCAGTTGAACGAATGGCGCAGATGAAACTTCATGAAGACGATGATGTTTACTTCACAGTGCGAGAAGGCTTTGCAGTCGCGACTAAATGAAAACGATGATGTTTACTGCGCAGGTCGAGATTGTTTTCCAGTTTTACACAGGGCGCGATCGAGGCGTGTTGTAGTTTGACACAAGGCGGCGATAGCATAGCCATCCTCCCTGCCCCTCTTGCTATCGCAGCCTCGTGTCAAACTACAACATGCCTCGATCGCATCCCGATGCAGCTCTCCTCGTATGGAATTAGATTTTTGCCTACAGATAATGAAGATGGTTGTCCTTTTGATTTAGTTACGCTCGTGAGCCTCCATTGTTTACGGCTGGGTATCACAGTGATATATGGATGCCCGGCTTGCACGCATGTACTTTCGTCGAAATATTCACAAGTTTATTGAGGCATTTAAATCGCAAACATGTGTCCCGGACTGGTTACCAAGGTTAGGGCCCAAGGTTGCACTTAGGGAATTTTAGTGTGTCAAAGTCATACTCGTAGGAGTTGATGGGTTTCATTTTTTTCATCTGTGTATTTTGATATATGTTAAGCTCTGGCAGTAAGTTAAAAAGCGAGGATAGCATAGTGATCTTGTGTCTGGACCAAGGAAGCTAATCTGTTGCGACAGTGGTTCGATCCCTGGCGGTGACACAGTTTTTTTTTTTTTCTGAAGTGTCAGTTCGTGCGCACACGCTATGGTGACAGCCTCTGTCACTCCACTCACGGTCAAAGAAATGCTTTCGCATTCGATCCCCTCTAGGGGAAGGTGGTGAAGGGTGGCTGTTCCTGGCTCATCGGGCCAGGAACAGCCGCTTGCGGCGTGGGCTGGCCAGCCACTGAATTTTTGTCTGTTGTAGGCCTTCATTGCACCCGCCACCGCTCGGGTGGTGGACGACGGCTGCTGCGGCGCAGGTTTTTCTCTCCCTCTTCTTTTTCTTTCTCTCTTCTCTCCGCACGAGGCAGCGGAGATGGCTCAGCTGCAGAGTCAGGGACAGGCCCATGCATTTTCTTTTCTTTCTTCCTACAGCCACAACAACAACATTCGGCGCCCCCTCACCGCCCCCCCCCCCCCCCCCCCTCTTACAAAAAAGAGTTCCGAGGTCGTGTTGGGGTTCCGTTAACAGACTCAACATGCCATCTCGAATTCGTGTTGGTTTCATGCAGGGTGGGTTTGGGCAGAATATTTTGGCGTAGTGAAATTTCAAAGGAGAAGTAGCCCCCGTGCTGGAATTGAGCGTTGTCAACAGGAATTCTGTTTACTTTCCTGTTGGGCTCATGCTGAAATTACTGGGCTCATTCAACACACGAATATCTTTCTGGCTATTTTCCCAGGGATGTTCAACACTGATACCGGCTATATCTCAGCGATATCTGCAGTGCCTAGACGTGGGGTAGTTTAACACACCACGTTGCGCACGCACACATCACCAAAATCACACTCCTGAGTATTACGCGCGAACACCCACAGACTGCAAAGGATGGAGCAGTGTGGCACAGGGCAGAGGGCACTATAACAGAGAGCAGCTTCGTAACAAATTCTTTTTTACGTAGGTTATATTTCAAGTCCATCTTATATATACCCCTTCGCTTCTCGATGTTTGCAGGTTGTGAAGTGCAGATCAGCAAATGTATATGAAATATTTTCGTGAATAACTATTTATTTTCGTTGCAGTATAACTAAGCAGGTCCACATGCGATATTATGTTAGCTGAGCCCCTTGATTTCTTTGTCGACAAGGAAAATCAAGCCATTAGTTAGACCTGTTTTGTGTTCTTTGGAAAGTATGCCCAATTAGTGCAACATATTCCTTCTTTCCGGAACTTCTTCAGAAAATGGAGCCTAACTATAACAAGACATGCCTTCTTTAGATTTCCTTACATGTTAGTTTTTACCTCTGATATTTTGGTACTTGTATACAGCATATTTCGCACCCTTTCAAATGTTTGCCGAAGGAGCCGATTTCCATGTTTCAGCTTATGAAATTATTTATACGCTCCTGTTTATACGCGCTTTAAAACTACAACAAAAAATCAACCAAACAATTTTGCAAAAATTGTATCTATGTCACTAACAAGAAAGAAGAAGCCCCTTGGTAACAACTATCACATACAGGACCAGTTTATTAATTCTGTTTCAGCTGTTAAATATCTAGGGTTAACGATTACAGACAGCCTCAAATGGGACACCCACATTGACAACATTACCACGATGGCATTTAATAAGCTTTGTTTTATTCACCGAAAATTAAAAGGCGCTACTCTTGGCGTCAAACTTGAAGCATACCGCTCTCTAGTCAGAGCAGTTCTCGAGTATGCCTCGGTAATTGGGACCCGTGTTATAATAAGGATATTATCAAACTAGAGCGCATTCAGCGTCTTTCAGCCAGATTTATTCTTTCTGATTACCGTTCAACATCTTCGGTGTCTAACATGCTGAGTCAGCTTAAGCTAGAACCCCTTAAAGTACGCCGTCAGATCTCTAGGCTGAAATTCTTTCCCATGCTGTATAACAACAAGTCTGGTTTGTCACGTGATACCTATATTTTTGCTGCACCCCAGATATCTAGCCGACTGAACCAGTTCAAAGTATTAAGCCCATATTTCGCCAGGACCAAACTTTACCAGAATTCATACTTTCCCCTCACAACACATCAGTGGAACCGTTTGTACTCAATTTATTGTTGTGTGCACCTATGAAAATATGTTTGCTGAACTGTTATTGCAGAACATGTAACCCCTCTCCTGCTTGGGCAGCGCTGCTGCCTGCAGTATTTGGAAATAAATAAATAAAAAAAGCCCTAAACATAAACTATGCTAGGGAAGCGCAACCGGAATTTTGGTTAACAATTGTTATAGTCTCAACGTCCTTGTGCTCATGCTGGCTTTCTGTCCATTCAACTCGTACTTCAGCAAGGCGTCAACAGCAGGTAGAAAGTGATTTTTCTAAGGGCCCTCTCCTGCTTCCCGTGCATATCTCCGTTCGCCCACATGACTTTGCTTATCGCTTGATCTCTCCTGCCTTAATTAGTGCCTCTATTATGCCACACATGCTCATTAACATTCCGTCGCATGCTATGTGAAAGGCTTACCGGCATAGATATAAAGCTCCGCGTGGCATTTAAGGCTGGCGATTCTGGATTCAAGACTCTTGTTGGGTTCGACTCTCTTTTACCTTCCCATTTCGGGAGAGAAGCTGGAGTTGGCAGCTCCTGCCAACGTGATTATGTCACGCAGTCTCGTGACGTCACACCAACCGGCAACACAGTCGGTACCCGGCCATATATCAGCGACCGACACCCCTCTGCTAAGGCATGACCGCAATTTTTCGCCCACAATGCCGACGCCGGTATTGTTGTTGTTGTTGTTGTTGTTTTTTTTTTCATTAGAACGGGGCCTTTAGCACTACTGTGCTAAAATAGGAAGGCAGAAAGAAAAGCTTACGTTTAAATATAATTCGAACCTTCAGAAATCATTTTACGCAGCTGCACGCACGTCCGGCTTTCTGAGGCATGCAACACGTTTAATTGTAGGGCAACTGTAATATGCTGTACAGCATACTGAATTACGTACATGTGATCCGTGGATTGGAATGACCTAAGCTTCTGCAGCAAAGCTAAAGCTTGCTTTTAAAGTTCCTGAGCTCGCATCGAGTAGTTAGACTTCCATGGAAAACAAATGGACCGCATTTTTTGAAATGATTGCGAGCTGTTACTGTAGAATAACGTAAGGCACTTTTTTATGAACGTATAAATGTGAAATGGTTTACCTTTCTCAGGTGAAGCAGAAGTTTGCTTCTTAAGTTGTTCCTCTGCTCGCACTAGAGTAAGACCGCCACGGAAAACGAATGGACTGCGTTTCTGAAAATAATTCTGCGTTGCAACTGTGGAAAACTGTAAGATCCGTTTATGAAAATATTGATATAAATGACCCAAGCTTTCTATGCGGGGAAGAATTGGGGTTTAAGTCTATACCTACACTCGCAGCAAGTAAGTTATAGACTGCCACAGAAAATCAATGGGCTGCGTTTTTGAAAATGACTAAGAAAACCTACAAGCCTGCCGAAGGAAGATCTGAGGATGTATTGATTGTTATGGTGTAGTTCTGCATTATTGATGGTTATGTTCAAGAACTTTTTCCTTGAATTTGTCCACAATTTCTTGGTATGCTGTCTGCTTGTTCAAAATACTGAGGACACCAGACTCCTTCGCGAAAGTCTCAGTTGTCCCTGCGAATAGAACAGTAACTGAGCTAAGTTCAGTATTGCATGCACTCATCGCCGCCAAAGTGGCGCTGGACAAGCGCATTTTTTTTTTAATAGTTGTTTCGTCACATATATATATCGCGAGATTGTACAGTACTCACGGATTGAAATAGGACACTCGGAGCGCGTGGCCGTCGCTGCATGCAAGGCAGTGTGGTAAACAACAGGCCGGCTTATTGGCGACCGGAAGGAGCAGTTCTGCTTTTTAGATGTTCTCCCCCTCGCGCTATACCACAATGCAGCACCTTGGTTCCATGAGCATCCACGGGCGGCGCTGCATGCAGCGACGGCCACGCGCTCCGAGTGTCCTATTTCAATCCGTGAGTACTGTACATAAAAGTTTAGAGGTCACTGCAGAGACGGAATTGGAAGAATGCGAGAGCACTAGCGCTGCAGCGACGTTTTTATTACCCAGCTATCACTAATTATATATCCCTAATTATCGCATAGCTATTATCGTATCAATAATTATTTAACAATAATAATAGTAACGATAATGATGCCTTTATCTCATACCTAACAACCTATAAGTAATTATTTACCATAATTATCTTTATCAATAATTGTTACACTAGAAACCATCCTTTTTATAGGTATATTTTTACTCTCATTATTCACTTTTATTAATGACAAATGACTCGATATGAGATCATCAGGTGATGGTAACACATTTGGCGACACATTTTGAGGACAGGATTTTGCCGCACACAGCATAGCCTAGTAAGACTTTCGCCTCAGTATACGTGCAGATCTACCTGAAGAATCTCATAGTTTCCTGCTATTTATCGTCATAAACGCATACCACATGGTTACCGTAACTGCTCGGTGTACTAGCTTCACCCATCCTTCTCTTACAACTTGTATATCCACTCACCCCTTTCCCCCAGTGCAGGATGGCAAACCGGTTTCTTTTACGGGTTAATCTCCCTGCCTTTCCTCCTCATCTTCCTCCTCCTCCTCGGTGCGAGCGCAGAAAAACTTTGAAAGCAAGTTTTTTTCTACCTCAAACGCTTCTTGCCCATTTGGAATCTCCCCACCATGAAATCCTCTCCGCTCGTAAGATGGAACGAACGTAAATAGCCCTCGTCACTTTTCAAGGGTTTGTCGTCCCATCGTATGTCCTATACCATCGAGAGGTCTACCAGTACCCAGTCCACGTCCCAAAGGCGCAGCAATGTACCACCATCTACCTGCTCCTAGGACACCTGGCTGACGTCTGCCCTACCCAAACAATCTCCACTGCTCCCCGTACGGCACATCCTAATCGCTATCCAACTCGGCATCTGTGTGCGCTTCTCTGTGCCAACTGCGATGATCCGCTCAAGGCCACGGATCCTAGGCAGTTCAGGAGGCTGCCAACAAGGCGGCGAATCGAGCCCACGAGCGATGTCGCACGGCCCGCGAAGTACCACCTACAGCCAAGTATACCCTATGATATCGTCTGCCCCTGGTCAGGCCACCCAGCCCAACTGCAAATCGCTCCAGGGCCCGCACGCGGGCCAAGAGCCAACTACCTCCAAAACCGATCTTCGGGACGACTTTCTAGCAGCCAGGGCCCCCAACCAACATCGCATGCAAAGCCATCCCTCGTATACCTCCTCCTTATCTTACAGCCAAGCCGTTTAGGCTCCCTCCACTCCTCAACCATCACTCACTCTAACTTCTCCTGCAACCCCTATAAACGCCACGCCTGCCCTGGCCTTCTGCATCCCTTAAGGATGCAGTGTCTGACTCAGCTGACATGCCTCCTCCTGCTTCCACTATCTCTCTGCCTCTCATTGTTGAGCAGCGCCTCGAGCGACTCCAGTAGGCAATCCTTGAGCTCGGAGCCTGTGTCGAATAGCGGGGACGCGCCTTTCTCTCTCTCTCTCTCTCTCAGCTGATTTAGTGTATTGTGTGTATTGAGCAGTTACTCTCACGCCTCACTGAACTTCCTACCTGGCATCTCATGAGCGCTCGTGAACGTTTTTTGTGTCCTCCCTTTTGTCCTTCGTCCGTTCTTTTTTTTTTTTTGCGTTGTCTTCTTCACATCATTATGAGACACTAAGCGTTGAAACGTATCAGAATCGCTTTAACCCACGCAGCCAACCCTCTCCCTGAAGATGACGGGCACTAATTCGCCCATCGCCGCCTTTCTTCGGACCTCTCGAGAGCGGAGCCTATAACGGTTTGCCAGTAGGACTCCCGGAGCTTTCTTCCCGAGAGAAATAGCCTTCTTCAGTTTCCGTCTGTGCTATGCAGCCCTGTGCAATCCTCTAGCAGACACCTCGGGTCCTACCTACCCTTCCAAGTTACATAACATACGCCGCTCACGCTGACCCTGAGAGAGACCGTCTCGTAGCCACCTTGGTCAGTAAATGTCATGCTGTGGTCGACCTTACTCTCGATAATCAGGATATCTTCAAAGTACTTTTTAAGCGCCTTTCCGCTCTCGGCCGCCACGCTGAAGACAGAACTCAGCCTCTCCGTCTCTTTAATTTGGACATCCGCCAGCAGGAGCGTAGCATGCCCTTCGGCGTCCTTTTGTTGCGGGTTGTTGAAGCGGCCCGACAGATTTCTGTGGCAACTTTGACGCCCCTCATCCTGTGTAGAGGTACCCGACTTCAGACCGCAAAGGCAAATTTTTGTACTCTCAATGAAATCCAAAGCTAACCTTCCTCATTTTTCCTCACTGATTCACTCGTGGTAACTCGACTAGGTAACAGCGTGGTCCGTGACACATGTCTATACCTCACCTTACAACCGGAACCGTACACGTGTTTGACAGTGATCGCTGCATTATCCCCACTGCCATCCAAACTCACGATTTCCCTGTAAGAACACTCGATTAAGGTTACCAACTGGCCGACGCTCCGCGAGGACCTACACAGGCAACCCGCATCCAAGAGGACTCCCTGCTCGATTTTGTGCAAGAGCTTACCGATATGCTCGCTGCGCACACCAAGACTGTTAAGGTCTCGCTGAAAGGTTTAGACAGATACCCTCATCTCGCCCATTTGTGAGAGGCGAGGCGGGGGCTAACCAAAAGCTTAAGAGTTTTCCTCTTAACAGGTGGCACATACCCATCACAGGTGGCACATACCGATCGGCCAAGGATTGGGGTGCAAAACGATTTCTCGGGATGCATATTTACATCGAAGGCATAAGTTTTCTCCTTCATTTCGTCGAGCTGCTGGCTCGTCGAAAGGTATACTTTAACGTGGCCAGTGTCCTTCTCACATGCCGCTCGTACAATAATCTTATCTTCTAAGAGAAATGACGCCAAGTAGCTGTCCTAGTCTCGGGTTTTCGCTGCACATCCACTTTAACATCAATTTCAGAGTTCCTTTGAATTTTTCGACCGTCCCGTTCTCCATAGCATTGTACGGCGTTACTTGCGACTGCCATCAGTCGCAAGTGGCTTAGGACTTTGTTATGAACACCAAATCAAGATAACATTCCTACCAGCGCCTGAGCGACCCTCTCACTTTCCACACTTTTCAAAGTACATAATATGCCCTAATGGCACCAAGCCACTGTCTTCGTCTCATGATGCCTCATAATTACTTACTGTTAATTATATTCTAGATAATGTTCACGACTTCACGTGCATTCCATCGAGAACGGTGTCATAATCAACACAGCTAAAACAAAAACTGTACTCTTCCAAACAAAAACGCTACGTTGCCTGCTGACATCACACTTAATGCAGCGAAGATTGGACTGGTTCGGTAAAAAACTTCGGGATTAATTTTTACCACCAAAGATGACTGCAGTCATGAAATTAGGGGACGCCTGCTTCTGGGAAAGAGATTCATGGCTAGCTGCACCTAGTAAAGAGCAGAGACATCACACTGCCAACCAAGATCCGGATAGTTCCTACTATGGTTTTTCCAGTTATGATGTGTGGATGCGGAAGTTGGACTGTGAAGAAGGTTTATCGCCGAAGAGTTGGCGCTTTTGATGATAGTGGTGCTGGCGGATACTCTTGAGAGTTTTTTGGATTCAAAGAATATCACATCGGTCGATACAGGCTACCATAAACTCTGACTGCTAATAGGAAACTCAAATCTTAAAGTCAAACCTCAACTACTTCGGTAATCTCATGCGAAGAGAGGAGTCACTGGAGAAAACCTTGATGCTGGGAAAGATAGAGATACACAGAAGACGGGGTAGGCAGCGAACGCGACGGTTAGATTGCATCCTAGAGGCACTGCAGCTGAATCTGTGTGATATTCGAAAAGTAGTGGGCGACCAGACAGCTTGGCGTGATATGGTGTTTAGGGTCGCGAAGATTCGGACACGACAGAACGATTGAACTGAACTTACCGAACAACAACACACTTTCATATTCCAGTAAATTAGAACAGGTGGTTGTACTAACCTTCCCCCCTTGCGTATCTTCAACTAAACATAATGTCACTTATGTCAAACTCATTTATGACTGCCCTCAACCTTTGGTGTCTCGTTTGGGCTACTTTGTCTGCCACTGGCATAAATCTGCGATTTGAGCTCCAGAAAAACATTTCCGGCGCCATATGGACTGCACCGTGAAATTCCCCAAGTGAAACTTTGTTTCACAAGCTTAAAATACACAAAGTGCTCAGTTTATGCTATTATAGACTGTCACATGCATATATTATGGGTTGTAAATTAAATAACCATTTATATTCATTTAATTGGCAAAATGCTCTAAAATGCACGCTATTCAAAAACTATCTCCAGAATTTTAGTATGAAACACATCCGCGCACTAATAACGGTAAGTAAATCGCAGTTTATACAGCGCCTGCATTCTAAATATTGAACAATATTGATACTTGATATTGCACATTATCTAATGTTTACAATTATATTTGCTGCTAACCTTGCGTTTCTATTGTTTAAATCATTTGAGTATAGTGTCAATATACATAGTTTTGTTGCATAACGGTACTGTGCAAATTTCTTGTTACTACTATGTATCCAATGCATAAACGAGGTGCCATATTAATTTTTTTATTGCAGGCGAAAGCCTGATATGTGGGATCATAAACTAGATCCGACAGTATACGCACAAGATATAGTACCAGAATCACAAATTATGCAAGGAGGACTATGGCGTCAACAAACGGCGCCAATTTCGAAAGGCCCACGTCGCGTCACAGATTAAAAATATTCAAATTGACAACAAAATTTTCCGGAGGCTTCATGTAACTGAAGATGAGTATAGCGAGCTGAAAAGAAAATCCGGGTAATTTGTGTAAGGTGGGAACTGAATCCCGACCTTCGGAATACGAGACGGCCGCGAAGCCTCGTTGGCCCAAGCTGAGTAAAGGTGGGCCTTGTGAATGCGTGGTGCAGTCAGTAGTTGTGAAAGCCACTGACAGAAGCGAAAATAGCAATAAAAATGAGAATTAAGAAGCTGAACAAAAAACTACACTGAGACATCCATACTGTAACTTCGACAGCACGTAAGCAATATAAGTTCCCTAGGTACTTTTCTTCAGATGCCTTTTTTGTCGAGTGGTGCACGTAATTGAATTGTTTTTCCCTGGCACTTTTCTTTTTTCTGCTGTTTGCCTCTTGGTTTGTATTGAACGGGTTTTAAGGCACGTCAAGCTGCTTTCTGCACCTTTATTCTCAAACTTGCCCATATTTCAATGTATACTTGGTTACGACAAATAAATGTATTGTATTATATTGTATTGTATTGTATTGTATTGTATTGTATTGTATTGTATTGTATTGTATTGTATTGTATTGTATTGTATCGTATTGTATTGTACTGTATTATAACATTAGATTTCAAATTTTTTGAGGTGGTTCCCCACACATGTAGCGAATAGATTCCCGAATGGCTACAAGTTCAACAGCGGTTGATGTAGAAGTATGTCCCAAAAGGAAATGCAGAGTCGTTTTCTGAGCTGGTATGACCACAGCTGCAGCGGATGCCTGTGCTGACACAGATCCATCGGTGTATACGTAAATATAGTTAGGATATTCTGACCAGATGTGCGCCAGAGTTCACTAATTGGCACCATTGATTTCTTTAGTATTCCGGGAACACGAAGGTGCACCAATGGTTTATCCATCGTCCAAGGTGGTTGGGCGGGACGATATGGGAGGGCATATCCTGTCGGTACTTGCGACTGATGCCAGCGGAGTGCACTTGTAAAACTGCAGTTCGGCCGCTTTTCCCACATCGTCACCCATCATGATCTTCTTTCTTCGCTCCTTCCCCTTCCCAGTGCAGAGTAGCAGGCCAGATTTTAATTATTCCGGCCAACCTCTCTGCCTTTTCCTTTCAATAAATCCTTCTATCTATCTATCAAGATTTCAAAATGCGGCGTTAACAGTTAATTCTCCTGGAAATAGTCTTGCAGACTTGTGTGCGGCGAATTATCGTCCAGTGTCACGAAATAGCATTCCTGGATTTTGTCCGCAGGATTTTCTAATTATTGAGCTTATTGGCCCGTGAGTCATTAAAAGGTTACCTTGATCGGTCTTGCTGCAACAGAAATTAAAATTTTGGAATTTATTATGGCTTTGTCCCACGATATTTTTGCGGAAGGGGACATCAACCCCTCGCCCTATAACATTAAACGGCTTCTGTCCAGTCTAGATTATATCAGCCTTCATCAGTCATTGCAATGTCGTCGCTTCTTAAGCCACAGTTATTATTATTCATTTATTTTTCGCAATCTGTGCTTGTTATCGTGTTAGACTGAAAGTTTTCATGTTTCATTTTCCTATTCTTATCTAGTATGCATGCTCAATAGTAAAACGAAACCTAGGTCAGCGACTTCAACTTCAAAACACGTCACTGGCTGGAATGGAATTCACACTGCCTGCTTGTATTTCCGATATCTTTTTGAAATAGCAATACTTGAGGGTGTAGTTTTGGTGTCGTCCATTAAGCTCTCAGCTTTAGTGCCTTGCAAAACTACCAGAATCTGTGACACCGTGCGCCGCGCCTGAAATCGTCGAACTCGTTGAGAAAGGATACCGCGAGCTAAAATGCTCTTCGCGGACTTGGCGGGCATACACGGGGCCGGAGCCGTTTTCGTCCCGCTTCTGTCAGTGGTTCATTTCGAGCTGCGCCGGTTCGGTGACAGGAGTAAACAGACCCTCCGCTGCTGTGGAGTGCGTGGAACGCGTGTTTTCCTCGCATTCCCAGCTAACTCCCACGAGTCCGGCTGCCTGGAGCGCCTCTTCCAGAAGCTCGCGTCCTGCGATCCAAATAAAGCCCCGGGGGCACCAACGATGGATTGCAACCGAGCTGTCTGCCTCGGAAAGGGGGGCTCCCGAAGGTCGTTCGCTCCCCGAATCTCACGCGCGAGAAAACAAACCGCGCCGAGCGCGTGCACAGGCGAAAAGGCCCCACGTCTTCAAGCTCTGTCTGCTCGTCGCATGAGCCGCGCTTCCAGGACTCGGAGACGAGTAAACCAGTTTCGCGGGTTGCCTGCCGCTGCACAGTGCGCCACGAACGTGGGCTTTGGCCCCCGGTCTAGACAGCGAGGTTGCATCCACGTTCCTCGAGGGTCTGTTCGTAGGGACGCGCACAGGGCGACGGTCCCCCCGTCTCGTTGCGCAACCAGCTCTGTCCCCACCCTCCCTCCAGGCCTCGTCCAAATCGCGCTTCAACGAAGACGTGCGCGTCTGAGGGGCCCCGAGGAGCATCTGCTTTCTCTCTCGGCATCGCGGCGTTCGTTGGCGCAACACGCCTCAGCCTCCTCCTCTTGGGGCAAGATGGATGTTTCGCGAACTGGAAACAGCCGAAACGAATTGCGCTGCCACCACGACAAGCCCTCCCCACACCTCTCACTTTCTCTCTCGACGCGCACTGTTCGGGGAACGAGCAGGGGCAACAGATAGGGCAGCTCGCAGGAGGGGGGGAGCAGAGACGCGTTCGCACGGACACGCACGCAGACAGTTCTACATCTTTTCCCCTACCCTACTTGCCTGCTTGTCTGTCGGTCTGGAGCATTCATCTTCACTCGTTGTATACAACAGCTGAACGCGTGCTGTGAGCAAAGTTATATGCAGTACCGCCGCCAGCTACACATACACGCATGCAAAAGCGTGGATCTTAACAACCACAGATTTTTGTTTTCTTTTTGAGGGCGCACGAGCCACTACCTTATGTGCGCTCCACGAGAAATGATGAATCGAAAAAGGCAGCACGAGTAGTTGGGACTGTGGTTTGCTACACTGTAACTAGGAGGTCATTTTATTTTCAAAGAGAAAAAAAAAAAGGGCGCGGAAAGACAGACGAATAGAAAGAACAGTAAGTGCAAGGAAGGGCGAAGCGCTCAGGCGTATACTTTAATGCATGCAAAACAGGCACCTCGGGCAATGCGAACCGACGGCAAGTGATGATCTATGCGGTCTCAGGTTGATACGAACGGCGCTGAGCCGCAAGACGTCGCTCTTGAATATTTGTCGGGCACAGTGAAACTCAGGAAGACGCGGCCACGCCACGAACGAATTCAAGCGGGGTGTGCAGTGGCAGTAAACCACGACGCTCCTCCACTCTATCCGTGACGCCGAAGGACGTCGGGGGAGCAGCCAGAGTTGTGCTGTTGAGGTTGCCGCAGCACTGCAAAAAAAAAAAAAAGCGGCGCAAGGGGGGCAGGTGACTGCGCAGAATCAGCCTAATAATAGGGACGAACATGCACTTGTTTGAAAATTGGAAGCAACGATAAAAGATGAACGATACAAAAGGTCGCCGTTATGACTCAACACCAAATTGGAGCCACGCTTAAGTAGTACAGCAGTATCAGTACTTGTAGTAGTAGCAGCAGCAGTGGTAGTAGCAATGGTGGTAGTTGTAGTAGGGGTAGTAGTAGTAGTACTAGTAGTACCAGTAGTAGTAGTAGTAGTAGTAGTAGTAGTAGTAGTAGTAGTAGTAGTAGTAGTAGTAGTAGTAGTAGTAGTAGTAGTAGCAATAGTAGTAGTAGTAGCAATAGTAGTAGTAGTAGTAGTAGTAGTAGTAGTAGTAGTAGTAGTAGTAGTAGTAGTAGTAGTAGTACTAGTAGTATTACTAGTATTAGTAGTAGTTTTATAGGTATTAAACAGTGGTTATATTAGCCTTGCTCAGCGTCAGCGATTGCTCCGCCCATGCATGCAGGCCCCTCCAGTACAAGAAATGACGACTATGCTCCTCTTGCAATCAAGGGGAGTTATGCAGACGAAAGTTACGAAGCCTATAGTAAACAAAAGAACCCATAGAGATAATAAGTACTTACAGGAAATCATTAGACTTCGAGGAAAAAAAAAAACAGTGCACTGGCTGCACAAAACTGGGATTTCACACGATATCCTATTTTACAGAAAAGCCGGCGTCGGCATTGAGCCCGAAAACCAGCAGGAAGCAACTAAATAAAAACAGGTCTTGCAGAGCGACAAAATCGCACTCGGTTATTTTTACGCGATTTCGCATAAAAATTAAGGCACAATTAGTTCTGTTTGTGCAGAATTCAGGGCGGTGTGATGCCACTTCGCTGCTCACGCTGGAGAAAGATTTGATGTTGGGAAAGGTTGAGGGTCGCCGGAGAAGGGGTAGGCAGCGAACGCGATGGTTAGATGGCATCCTCGAGGCACTGCAGATGAAGTTATGTGATGTTAAGAAGATAGTGAGAGACCGGAAAGCGTGGCGTGACATGGTCCATAGGGTCACGAAGAGTCGGACACGACTGAACGCCTGAACTGACATGCTATCTACTAGTCAAGCTGTGGAGGCTACTTTGCGATAGGCATTCGAACCGACGACGCATGCACTTGCGATTAATTGTCAGTGCTGGTGTCCATCTAGAAGTGAGACAGATACCGCTTCTTCCTTTCCTCCAAAAACTAAATTAAACAAAAATACGTATAAAAATTTGCAGAACGAAAAGGCGTCTGCTCAGCTTGAGCGCCCCCCTATATTGTTTACCATTAGGAGAAAAAGCAAGTAAAAAGCAAGTTAACCTAGATGCATCACGAACTACTATGATCGTGTTCTGTTTTGTTTATGTGCAACTTGGATATGAAATTGTTTTCAAAGAGGCTGCTTGCATCCACCTTCTTCGCCGGCAGATTGATTTGCGGAGGTACTCTACATAAAGATTTGACTCAGATCGTAAATACTTAGCGTGCTGTGGTTAGACAGAAAAAGACAAGAGAGTATATTTGAAACTAAGCCGGATTCTCTGCGATCCGTCAATGTCATCGGGAGCGTGAGAGGGCAAATAAAAAAGAATGAAAAGAAGGATAATACGGAAGCACGCAAGTTGCGTGTCGGTATAGTTGCGACGTTGGCCCAATCATACAACTGTAACGCCATTGCTGAATAAGAATAAGCTGTTTCAGGTAACTGTACACCTGACCTTGCGCAAATAGGCGCCCTAATGCGTAGGGAAACACAAGAGGCTGAAATGCGAAGTAAGCGCTTATCAACTGATGTACACCGTCTGAAATATGATGGCATGTTTTACCAAAGAAACGTTTCTATTTTTTTTTTTATTTATGGGTAATCGAATATTCTAGCCTGCGGTTATCTTACAGGTTTTAGGCGTCTGGCAGAAAGAAGTGGTAGGCGATAGCAGGAGAGATTTTGGACATGACAGGGAAAACTTAGCCCGCCTCTTCGGTCCTCTAAACAATTCTCCCTGCGGCCACACTGTCCCTGCATCCTGGTAAGCTTAAACATGACTTCCCCACAGAGTCTTCGTACCATCTCCAGTGCCATTCCATCGATTTCTGCCTCGAGCAGGTGGAAGGTCTGCTGTCAAAGCCGTTCGCTACGCTGCGTGGGAGTATTCATAGCCAGCAGCCTACAGCGAGTCGCTTTCGCAGGTTGCCTTGCGCCGTTCCAGGTGGCCCATAGCTCTGCTTGCTGTGCACGTATGGGAGTAGATGGAAAAGGATGTCATCGTTTTCGCTTCGCCCACCCTGGCAATCGGTGTTCACATAGTAGGCTGACAACACGACGCTTACCAACAGCTGTACGTCCGGGTGCTATAGGTGACCAAACGTAACTGTTGCTCCCTGCCTCTTCGCCCCATCGTCGCTACGGTATTCGGAGTATGCGAGTGCACTGCTGTTGTAGCGAGGCAGCGGTCGCAGAGTTTGTAGGCGGATATAATGTTACCACACGATGTCCTGCCAAAGACATGCGATGGACAGCTACTGCTATTCGAAGAGTATATTTATGCCTTTACAGTGTAGGCCATGTTTCTGTGGGGACCTCGTACTAGGCCCTCCTGAAGGAGCCTCTGCTCTATTACTGTATTTATTTCTTTTTCTTTTTTCAATCTCAACTAAACCTCATGCATAACTTGAGAACACTGAATAATACTAATATACTAAATAATTGTCATTCGTTAATTCACATCAAAGAAATGAATGCCCCTGAGCCGAGCCCTGCTTTGGTGGGTTTCACTGGGGGGGGGGGAGGGGGGGGGGTAATGCATTTTTTGTTGTTGTTGTTGTTGCTGTTGTTTTTCTGTTCTGAAATATCCTTGCTTTTCTAATGCCTAATTATTTATATAAAACTGCTTCGATTCTGTTGAGCCATATGTGGTTGCGGGCAAGGCCATTTTTCATTTTTCTTGGGCTGCCTCCACACATAAAGATTGTAATCATCGGGAAGCCGAAACGTGTTCGCGGCCCCAAATCTCTCTCACGTCTCCTTATCATTTTGAAATGGCAGGACGAATCTATCTGTGTACACATTGCTACAGAACGCTACATTTATTTCATGGTGACCGTGCAGTGCTGCGCTTATCAAGCCCTTACGCGGTCTGTAAAATCCTCCGAATTATTTGGTCATCTGCCCAGGAACAAAAGAGCCCACCTATGAATCTCACGCCTTATAGATACTATTACCGGTGTCTTTCATAACGCATAAAAAAATATAACGATCTCAGCAGCGTTAACAAGCCACCCTATAGTCGGCAATATTTCCAGTTCACGTATTTTGCAATAAAACTGAATTTGTATTCACAGCAGCCTCCAAGCAGTAACATGTTTTAGCGAAGCTCATTTATTTTATTTGCGAAAATTAGTAAATTAAGTCAGCTTTCAAACGTTCAGAAGGGCGCAGAACGTTCAGCTAGAAACACTCCAGGGCAGCAAAAGAACGCTCTTACGGCGTGAGTTCTGTGACAATGACTTCATCTCTGGATCGTTATGTTTGAATTTTAAGACAGAAAGAACCTGTCTCCTTCTTAATGAGCAGCTAGCAACGCACATGCTATTACTGATTTGTCTGTGGCGGAAACTCGTTTTGATTTGTTGTACTGAACCGGAAACCACTAAATTTCGCATTTGCGGGGAAAACAAGCGACTGTATACCAGAAGTATCATTCCTCTGAGGCTTCGCGTGCTTTTACTTTGAGGCTGCAAAAGATATTAACACTATTAGTATACTTATCAAAATTAGAGAATGCGCTGTTTAAATTGACACCTTTCGTGGATATCTCCAGCGATTTAAAAGTGCCGTCGGAAGCCAAATTTTCGAGGAGGCAGGTGTGCGGGAAAAATTTATGGCCGCGGCAGTCACGCAAGCCGATTGCCTCAAGCACCAGCAAGATTGAACATACGTGCCCTATCGCTGGCCAGTGCTATGCAGTAAATTTGCTCCGGACAAGGTGTTTCCCATAAACACTTCTTGCTGAATGTACGTACATTAATCATTTTAGGTAATTAATCCTACAACTTAAAGAATAATGTATACCAACATGCTCTTGAGCAACGTCCACAGTACTGCTGAAATTTTATTGGCCCGCCCATATATCTGGTCTTATTACCCATATAACGTGAAACACAAAAAGGAAACGCCAATTACACCGGTGAAATGACCTCTCAGCTTTTTACACCTTTAGCTCGGTAACCCATAGGCCTTCTTGATGCCACATAAGCTGGCAGTTAAACCCTCTCTTTCATATATGTATTTGGAACAAGGCTTGTTCCAGGTTTTTTATGTGGATGACAAACTTTTCCGGCTTCCTCCCTTGTTAAATAGTGCTCATGTGTAACGCGATGAGCCAGCTGGTCGTTTTCTCTCAATGCGGTTATGTGGAACCCGGTTCCATTTACTGCATAAACAATGTGACCCTGGCGAGAAATAAAGGAATGAGTGCACTTATAAGCACGATCTAATTTTTCTTCCAGCGTTGCAGGTGCCGCCATTGGACATGTGACATCTGGGAGCCAATGGCCTAAAATTCCTTGAATTTCAAAATCTCTCCATGAGTTTTTGCGCTACGTATAAGTAATGTTTATTTATACGTATAAATACGTATAAATAATGTGCGCTGCGTATAAATAATGTTTTCTCCTTTACAATAGTGGAGCTGCGTGCAAGTGATGTTCCCGTGCGACGAAAGAGTTTTCCTTGAGCACTCAAAAATTGTGATGTTCTGGCTTACAGCAATACAATTGTGAGAAATTACCGCCGGAGCGACAACATTCGGCCACATTGCTGTGCCGATGCCACCACAATATAGACACTGTGTTGAAGCGAGTGCCCTGGCGGCTCGTAGAGGTGACACTGACGCATGTGACTGCAGTGTGTGTTAATGTATTTTACATAGTCATCCACATTCTTTCGACCCCATCGCTGCCTATTCTGAGCCTTCATTAAGCTACACGAGCGTATGGAGTGTCATTTCGTAAAAATACTGTTACGTGGCGGCATGATAGATGGCGGTGATATGACTTAATATCTGACGGCGTGCGTACATGCGCGCCCCAATGGCCGATTCGCCGCCTTCATTGTCGCATTATTGATTGATTGATTGATTGATTGATTGATTGAATGAATGAATGAATGAATGAATGAATGAATGAATGAATGAATGAATTATTGGTTGGTTGGTTTATTGATAGGGAAGCTTCTTTTCATCTATCTGTGATTTGTCCATCCTCCTTCCTGAAGAACGTATTTCTTGCGTGCATATTCAAGGGGTCATGCGACATTTTTGTCCGCTATTGCGAGAGACCTGCAGTAAAGTTGGCGTTTACACGCTTGCCACAAGTTTCGTTCTAATTAACCAATGGTCGCATTCATGAGAAGCGAACTTGGCCGTCAGCAAATGATCATCCAGTGCGAATGCTACCTTTGCTACAGCGGGCATGGGTGGCGTGCGTCGACTTCGAGTGAGTACTGACATCCCACAAAGTCGCTACCGCCAGTGAAAACTGCGACTGAGCACGAAAATGCGTGCTCCTCTGTGGGTTTCGCCACTTCTCTTCAATACTTGTGCCTCCCCCTCCATAATCGTATCCGCTCAAAAACGGCACCTCATTCGCAACACATGATTTCCTGCTCCGCCATCCGGCTTCCCTGTCGTTGGCGGTTGTCGCGTGCAGAGAGAGAGCTTTCAATGAGGAACGAGCAGTCTGGGTGCTGGCAACAGCTGTCACACCGCGGCACGGACACATGTGTCAGCGGCGTGTCTGCGGTCCCTCGTTTGTGAAAGATGAATCCCTGGGACACGCAGAGAGAAGGGTCTTTCTCCCCGCACTGAGGGCTCTATTTTCATCAGTGTGAAGTTCTGCGTGAGTCAAGAGCATCCCGGTGTAAAACAGGGAGGACACGAAAGCTAGAGCTTGTTATGTGTCCGTGATCAAGTGTTCCCTCTCCCTGCATGCATGCACTCATGCGTACAACGGAATTCGCTGCTCAGTCTTGGTAAGCTAACGAATTCATCGCAAGTATTACCGAGGTCAACACGGTGCCAGTATTTCAAAGCAGGCGCCTTTGAACCACTCACAGGATTCGGTGTACTATGCACAAAGCTTTTCTTACGTCTAGAGTTGTGGTATACATGTTCCAGTTACTTTCTTCTTTGCCAGTGTTCTTCGGTTATTATCCCGTTTCCCCCTGTAAAACAAAAAGTGCAATGTGTAATGCGAACTGAAGAAAAGATTTTCAGCCGTGGCGGAGAAAAAGGTAATACAAAAGTAAACAATAGCAACGCAGCTTGCGCCGTCGTTATGAAGAAAAAGCCTTCTTCCACAAAATAACCAATATATAAGAGTCTGACTAGCATCCTTCCTTTTCTGAATTTTTCTTATTCCATTCAGTATCCCGATACTTTATGCCAACAGGCCTAAAATCTCATCCTTCTGCTTCTTCCGGATCACTTATGTTTTACAAAATATTCGGATTACATTACTGACTTATCAGCTATTCAGTACCAATTTTCAGTAACCTGTGTCTATATGACTTGGCAGCATGCAGGTAGAAATTGTAAACTTACCATCATATTTCTATCATCATCATTTGTTCACTCTGAAATTTCCATAGATTGAGGCATTATATGGGCGATATGACCTCTCCGTAACATCCAATCTACCGTATAGTATGAGGAAAGTTACGGTGTTAAGCAAGCACAAACAATTCAGGATGCCACAGTTCAAGAAAGCAAACCAAAATATCCGCATAATAATCATCGGGTGTCGAAAAAAAAAAAGTGACAAGAGCAAGAAAATGACTGAAACGCAATGTTTAGTTCTTGATATGCGCCTGAACTTTGCCGAGTATCTTTCAATGTCTAAGGAGTCAGGTAACTCCTCCCATAATGCAGTGGTACCGGTTAGTATAACACTACTAAGGTATTTCTGAAAACCTATAGGTGTTGCATACCGAGAGATTTAAGTCATCGTGAAGTACGAAGCGGCGGAGGCAGGACAAATTTTCAGCTGTAGAAAGTTATAATGGAATTTATGAAACAAAGCTGTGCAATTCTGTGCTGAAGTTCCAGGGGCCATGGACGGTGAGGCAGGTCTTGATATTAATTATACTGCGCCGTCTGTCATACGCGATGTGATTAAACGAGCCGCGCGATTTTGATGGCTTCAAGTTGATTGATTAGGTAAGTCTGAGAAGGATTCTAAATCCCCAAGTTAGAGTTTAAGACGAATGAAAGTCTAGAGACCTTATAATGAAACCAAATGACTTGGAAGCGTCTCTAGAAAGCTTTTCAGTGTGTTCTGTGAGGTCAGTTTACTGTTCGCAATGATACTAAGACAACAGCATGATGCAGCTGCCAAGAGTGCTGTAGAATTCGATGAGTGCGAATAGTGGAGGTAGCTGTGCTTTCTTGATAGATGCATCAATTTGCGTTTAGAAAAGGTATGTTGTTTTGACCACGTAAAAATCCAAGTTTTATATGAGATTTAAATGGCGTTGGAACATAGACTGGCCATTGTTAGTAAATATAGGCCGAGAAAGAAGGAAGTCATGCACTTGCAAGGAGGCGGATACAAGATAATATTAATATCATAAAGAATGAATTAACAATCTTTCTAACTCGAGTTAGGAAGATTGTTAATTCATTCTTGCCGCGTACCAAACGCGACTAGAACCACCTTCCTGCAGGTATATATATTGTCGGCATTAATTATGATATACTACGCGAAGCTATAGCTAGCATTGTGTAATCATGCGAATATTTTACTTGTATATCTCGTGTATTTTCTGTATTTATTTTTTAATGTTTTGCAATGCAATCAAAATCTGCAAGCGATGCATCTGGCCTTGAAGGGGACGATCAATAAATAAAATAAATAAACATCATAAAAAGGAGAGGTATCAGTGCCGAATACGGAAGGACACCAGACAGGATTTTTGTAGTTACGCAATCACCATGCCAATAACATTGTATTGTAAGTCGTCGCGAGGAAAGCAGGCAATCTAATTAAACAGTGAAAGAAGGATCAAATTGTCAGTTGATGGGTGGCTGGATGATGAAAGCAACTTTATTAGACAAAAACAAGAAGTCTTCCAGGGTGGTCCTCTGCTGTTCAAGGAGTCCACGTGTGGAGGCACGAGATGACGTCTCTTAGAAAAAAAAAAAGAACCAATACTTTACTGAAGTTCTTTTGTGAATTCGTATATAATCATGGTTAAGTTGTGATATAATCTTTGAGTATATTATATGCTCTAGTGGCTTCTATAGAATATGTTTTAAGAAAATGGAAGGGGGAGGGGGTGGCTCGAAATTGGAACGAAATTGCCTGCTCTAAATACTGTGGTTACTCTACTAACTTGCCAGTAGTTTGGTATTTCACTATTTGGTATAGACCGGTTAAAAATAACCGGCATAATACCACGCAGAATACTTCGGTCGCAGAACTAACACGCACGCTCGTGGTGGCGCGGCAACGTTATAAAATTTCTTCATGCCGTCACTATATCCACCGACTTGGTCTGTCAATCTGTATAAATAAAATTGTACCGACAATTATTTTCACAGAATACCACAAATGTACACATTGACTGTATGATTTCGCAGGAAGAAAGAGCTACCAGGAGAACAGGTGAAAGCTGTGTGAACAGCTCGAGGAGCCGTGACCCCTATAGCTCACGAGGTAGCATAAAAGCATGCGGCTAAGATGAGTACGTATACATCGCGTATTCGAAAAAAAAAAAAGAATTCTATAGCCGGCATAAAGAAAAACAAAAGAATTCACCGCGTCACATCATTATAAAAACACTGCACTCATTTCTTTTGGCGATATACCAGATATGTCGGTGTTACTTTCCTTTTTAAGTGGTTTAGAAGCGTATGCATACCAAATTTTAACATTTGATTTCTGTATTGGGTTCTACATTTTATAACACATCATTCGTAAAGATGGCACGCAATATAATAAGGGCGTTAAATTTATTCTATCCCTGCTAGGATTTTTGAGGCATCGTTATATTTAATAAACCGAGTTTTACGGCACGGTTTGTGATCAGTTAAGGCAATTAATGAAACTTGAATGGTCCGATGCTTCTTAAATAAATCTGCAGTCTGGAGCGATATGGGATTCTATACAGGCCTAGGCGCAAGACCATTTTTAGCATAATGGCAAATTTGTTAATTTTGCGGTTGTTTTTGGTGACCATATAAAAAGCATAATATAGTGCAAAATCAAATAAAGGGTTATATCCAGTATGTTCTCAAAAGGGGGAGTGTGACTGGGCTGCATGCTGGTCGTCCTGAATATTTTATTGCTAACGAGGTTCACGTGACGTGACCATCTCTTGCCATGTTTTGCGAAAAGTACACTCTCAAAAGCTTAAAGCGTTTGATACTTTGATTTCAAAGCTATTTAGGAAAATAGAGGCAACTAGACGTGTGATGTGCGGTGTAATAAAACAACCCATACGTGATTTTCCGACAGTGGGCTATTCGCTCTACTACCTAAATTGGCACATGATTCCCTTGAAAAGAACATACTCATGTCATCGGCATAGATTATATGATGCGCCATTTCATCGATGTGCGCTATTTCATTGATATAAAGAATGAACAGAAACCCTACCAAAATGGTTCGCTGCGGGACGCCTGCTCTGATGAACTTTAGCGAGGAATGCGCTCCTTCGATGGTGACAAACTGAGAAATGTATTGCTATAATGGAACAAACACTCATCGTTGCTCATTAGAGACTTATTACCAAACGAGCTGAAATCTCGAAATCTATCGGAAAACAGAAAAGACGGTAAGCACTCTTCATATTTTGACTACTCAAACGATTTAAACAGTCAAGGCTACGAAAATGTGTTAAATATTTCGATGCGTGTTTTCTGTCACTGGTTTAAGCGCGCTCACGGATCACACTTTATTCAGGATAGTTTAAATGATTACTGTACCCATATTATACAGATTTATAACGGCGTCAATTTTATTTAGAAACAGTTTGGGCAAAAAAAAAAAGAAAAAACATGAACGCATATTTATTCCTTAAACATATCCCCAAAGTTGGCAGATCAGTAGTCAAAGTCTTTGATGACGCTGATAGAACATTCAGTCAGTTCTTCCATATTATCTCAAATGCTGCCACTGAACGTGCTACTAATTCAACGTGTAAGGAAAAAATTTCAGCTGCTATTAACCGATGGTTGACTTCCAGTATTTCAGAAGAAGAAAAAAAAAGCTTGTACGGGGAGTGTAAAAAGCCGCCGTTTCACACAAAGCTATCAACTCGTAATAAGATCTTAGAAGACGCGCTTGTATCATCGCTTTCTCGCATGTTGCTAAAGTTGGTAATGTTCGCTAGTGTCAATAAATCGAATCCTGGTCCTCCTATTTAACCTGATTAACTGGCTAACGTCCTAAGCAGTTGCAAAATTGGCAGGTAGAAATCCTTGACTAACTAAAATCCATTCACTCCACCTTAGCGGACCAGGAAGAAATTTCAAATCACTCCAAGATCAGGCTAGATAAGATTGAATGTGGCTGCACATTTAGCAAGAATGAAGGTTGAGAATGAAGGCATCAAGTGCACCTCATTGCATGGCCTATAAGTATCGGCCTTGACTGACCGCATCGACGACATCGAGAACATGCTGCGTCGTAATAATGTTATTTTCCTGTTTAGAAGATACTCAGCGTGAATGAAGCCACTATGGATAATTAATAATTAGTCTGTAAAGAAAGCCTATGAATAGATACACAGCCACTAGACAATGATCGCGCACATCGCTAGGCAGAGAACCCTTAGAGTCAGCAACACGTGGCCAATTATTGCCTGATTCACCTATTTCATAGCCAAAGAGCAGATATATATACTACTCCTGGCCGGGACGCTAAATAGTTTTCGTATTGTCACCCCCATTTGGGGACCTCTTTCTATCTACACGAACCATGTAACGTGTATATACACACGTCGTTAACATGCATTAAAACCGATTTCGTCCTGAAACTAATTGGCGATGCCGTACTGAGGTTTAATTAGATATGTGCAGTCTGAACAGTAAAGAGATGGATGCGAGGACACTGTAGGTTATGTGGGAATGACGATGTAATTGGAGCGATTTCCTTTGGTCTGTAGACGATTTTACGGAAGGGTGAATGGCGCTGCCATATTGAGCGCTGGGCTGCTTTCGTAGCAAAGGAAAGAGTTGACGAACCCCCCCTCCCTCCCTTTTTAACAGCCTAGTCAAACCGGTTTCTCCGAGGGTCGTAAAATGGTCCATAGGAGTCAACTACCTTTTCACTTCACGTTACAGTTCGTCTAATGCGCCGTTGACAACTGGCTGGCTGGCCGATGGCTCAGAAGAAGAGAGTGGTTCTCCATGCGTATTCAAGCTTCGCATCAACTTCTGCCGGCAAGCTTATTTGAAACATAGAGCTTATGCATTTCATGAGGAGCTCCAATTCTGCCCTTTAGAAGCAGTATCTCTCAGTAAAGTGTGGAAAAGTGACTAGCTCCATAACACCGCATGAAGAAAAAAAAAAAAAAGAAGGTGTTCACCGTAAATTATATCCAGAAATACTGGACAAGAGCATTTTTAACAAAAAATTGTTTACCTACGCAATTTTTTCCATATTTACAACTGCACGATTGCAACCAATATATCCGCGATCCTCTTTCAGGAAGGCTGTAATATTTTTGGTATTTATTATCATAAACGTACCAGAGTTATTCTCTAGAGCAGTCAATATATAACTACTATAGGTGCGAGCGCGGAACAAACTTCAAATGCCAGGCTTTGCAACATATCTGAAGGTTAGGCCCTTGCATGAGTATGTTCATGAGAGTACCTTGCAATATTAAACAGTTGCCTCGCAATTAAATGCGATGTCCAGGAATGCTGTACTCACCTCATCACTAAGCCAATACAAACTTATGCTTCACTGTCGAAACAAACCTAACGCACGTCTCTCAGCTAAGCTTATTCGACTTCCCCGCAGCTGCAATTGCCATGTATTTTGTTTTGGTCTTTTGCAAGTATGAACTGCGACAAATCCCTTACCGGAGTACGTTAGCGCTAAAGTTATCACCTTGATAACTATTCCGAGTGTATACCACATCGTCTTGGTGTATAGTTGCCAACAAAATTTCTGCTAAAGTGCACGTTTCACTGGCACTTGTTTCTTTTTTATTTAACTTTTTTTCTAGTGTCAAGAATCACTGTAAGTGCGGCATCTGCACCACCTTTGCAGTCAAAACCCTTTTTAACGACTTGGAACGCCACTCAAACCGAGGTAAACATCTAAGCTAAAAACCATACATGCACTGAGCAAATACCGTAATTATACTCAGTGGCGTTTAGCATCCTCAAAGCCACACCTTTATCGCAAATAACTGGAATTTACAAGCGGTCGATCACAACAGCTAGATAACACTTCATTTAAATAACCGCAAATGGAGATAAATATACATATCTTTCGAAAATTGCAACAGCAGGTGAGATATTACTTCTTTTTTCTCGAGGATAAGTTTCCAAGCGATAATGATGTGGTTGCTTGCTCAGCTTTTTGAAGAAGTCTGTGTTCTGGAAATATCCGTTACGGTGAAGGTGAATATTGAGACGGCGCAACTATCATCATGTAGCTCTCCTCGGTTAGCGTCACTTGTTTGAAAAACTAATGCATAGAAATTATTTTCAAGCCAGCATTTACTTAAGATTGTTTATTTCATTTACTGGGTGTATTGAGTCCAAGGCATTAGGGCAGCCGTTTCATTCGCCGTATGCAGTGTCCCATGGTGCGAAATTGTTAATGTTGGAGAGTTCCTAACAGTTCTAACCTCAGCTCATTAGACTGCATTATAACAAGCATGAAAGATGCAGCAACTGTTGGGATTAAATCGTTCACTCAGTCTTATGTACGCCACTGACACAACTGCAACCACGTGCAGACCCGTGTGAATACGATTTCAGCATTCACTTGTAATCCCGTTTGCAGCCTCTAAATACTGGTATGAGTTTCAGTTCCTTTTTACGAAGCTTTCAGCGCCTGCTGAGGTAACACCAGAGTCGACCTTGAATAAGCTGCATGAGTAGCGATCACCACTGCCACTGGTGAAATGGGAAATGCCTTTCATGAACCCCATATGCATTATAGAAGTCCTGACAGCACGAGCCCTACACCGCTTCAATGTGTTCTCTCTCTCCATCTCTCTCTTTATTCCTCAAGACTCAGAATATGAATAATAACTCACTCGGTTCAGCGTGCATTCGATGGACGTCGGAAAATTGGAACTCCTAGTCTCGAAAGTTACTATTATTTAATATTGATCATTTCAATTTTCTCCGCAATAAGCATTTCACCTGAACATTTATGCCGTGGATCACGTAAACAAGGAGCAAGTGAACGTCGTCGTGGCTGCCCTCGAGATCAAACCTGCTGAATTAGGACGGTTTTGCAACAGTTCCTTGCTGCCGTCTTTGCTTTTGATTTTTGCCGCTGCATTTGTTTGAACTTTCCCCGTAAGTTTAGCGTAGTAGTAAAGGGACGCAGTAAAGAAGACAGAATATGAAAACCAAACTTGCTGGTTCTCTGACAATGGACACCATCATTTATCAGAAAAGCAGGACGACAGCAGCGAGCCCGAATTCAGCAGCTAGCCGAGCGCGGAGCGCCAGCTAGGCGTCAGCGCAATGAATCGTCTTTCGCTTGCACCGCTGGATGGCGCTCCTTGTCTGTGAGCGTCGATAAAACTGCGCCACCGCTATTCAAAAACAAACAGAATATGAAGATATCCAAGAAAAGGAAAGGCAGAGAGGATGGAATCAAATAAAGGCAGGAACCTGTTTAGCGACGCCGACGGGTTGGCGACCCGCCTACGTTTCGTGGGATTGGAGGCTGCCCCAAACCGCGATCGTGTAACGTATCCGATCCAATGAAGAGGAATCATTTTCCCGCTTCTGCTCTCTCACTCTTTTATCTCTTGCTTTTCGTCGGGGCCGCTCACAGCTGTACTGCACACGCAAAAACGCGCGCCCGCGCGCACACACCACAGCGGGGGCGGCTCTACCGTTGCATCCCGGCTTCGGGCCCACCGCGGCCGTTTTTTTTTTTTTTTGTTTGTTTGTTTTTCGTCCGCTACAGCCGTCGTTTCAGCAATGCGGGTCGGATCGTTCGTCCGCCGGCATTTTGACGAAATGAAAGAAGAAAAGCAGACAAATTGGAAAACAAGAGCGCAGCTGTTTCCCCGTACGTATCCTCTCGACAATGAGCAGCTGATATTAGCTGTCCCCAATGGACCGTCGCGTTATAATTGTTTTCTCTGCCTAGGACTCCAACTGCGGCTCCAGGGGAGGGGGCAGCTATCGAAGCGACTGAACTGGGTATCTGTGCTGCGCTGTCCTGTCCCCACTATGGCGAGAGACGGGACGAGAACATTATTTGTCAAATATCGCCACACATGAAGGGGTAAATTTCGCCAGCGACAACGATCACTCAGCTCATGGCATGGCTCGAATGCTATTGGAATGATGTGAGCAGGGCGGAGTTGCACGTGTTATATATCACTCCAGTTGGTTCATGTTCGTAGTGAGCATAGTACAGATGAAGATAGCCTGGGACACTGAGCAAGCAAAGCATGTTCTGTACTTTTGCCTGACTTTTACATATGGCGTTCTGCTGTTATAGATAGTGGCCTTCACGATATATGGATACCAGGTGTCCCAGCTAAATATAGCCAGGCTTTGAAAAAAACAGGAATGTCTTAGCCTAGGCTAATAAACTGAATTCCGTTGAGTGTCGCGTGGCTTAGTGTTCACTACTTTTTTTTTTTATTCTGCACATAATTAGGGAAAACTAGCTGACTTGTTTTGATCTTCTTGTCTTTTTTTTTTTTTTTTTTTTTTGCTTAAGCGATCATTGGATTAAGGAGCAAAATGTCAAACTAAAGGTCGCAGAGCAGCTATGAGGAATGTTTGAGCCATGGTTCCATTTACGCGGCTTCATTTATTTATTAACAATAAAATAAATCTATCAAGTGACCAACTGCCAGCGCATCTCTTGCCTTGTGCACCCGCATCTTGGGAGAATGCGCTCCAGAGAATAACTGATTGTATTCCCTGAAGCACACACTTTGGTGCTTTGGTGAAGGTGTCGCACGAAATATCTTCTAAAGCCGGTCAAAAAAAAAAAAGAAAAAAAGAAAGCTATTCACGTAAAGGTAGCTTCCGGAAAGCATTTCAGTTAGCTGCTTCTTACGCAACTTCTGTATTGAAAATATTCTCGAAAGCAAATAATTGAGAAGTAAGCTATAGTTAGTAATCACTAATGAATACAGTTTTGAGAGCGAGACAGTTAAGGGAGGCAATGCCACGCGACTCTCAGCAGGCCTCGGTTTCATTGTAACCCTCGTACGCTTAGCTGGGGCAGCGGATATATCATATAGCGTACGGGGTTTATCAGGGTCCCCATTCCATCTTCATGCACGGTGGACATAACCGCGTCACCTGGTACTGCATATGCCATTTTGATGGCTCTGGAGCCAACGGGCGACAGCAGTTTCATTGACTGCGGTATTACAATCGTGTGGCTTATCCGACCAGGGAAGATCAGCAACAGTGACAAAGGCAACGCATTACCGCATCTGCCTTGCGGCTGTTTGGCGGTCCTAAAACTCCATAATAATGGCAGTCGTCACGTCCTCGTTGAAGATTAAAAATGTTCAAGTTCAAGATCAAGTTTATTTCCTTTTAGCAAGAAAAGGAGGGGCCAGAACTAAAAGCTGTAAAAACAGCTTGACGGGGTCTTGGCCCCCTTACAAGGTTGGCAGAGCAGCAGACAGGAAAAAAAATCATTTCACATGTTTATAGCTAAAAACGTTTATACAAATAAAAACGGGTAAAACGTTGTACTGTTCCTTCTGTACGAACGAAGGAACGTTATAAAATACAGCACAAAGATACAAGGAAAGAAGTGGGAAAGCACTGCTGATACAGAAAACAATGGTACACAAAGATGCAAATAAAAAACAAAAAAAATATAAATATAAATATATATATATATATATATATATATATATATATATATATATATATATATATATATATATATACAAATTCATGACAGCTCTCCTCGACAATAGAGGCTGATATCGTGGTTCGACACGCAAACTGGATCAAGTCCGGCAAAATGTAGCTTATTCAACAATTTGGGTACAGTATAATGCAGTGACTGTGTATATGCGTATGTGCGAGGTACTGGAACAGGGTATTTTTCTTTATGTCAAGTTTGTCTGCTTCCAGGATTTTCTTTTATGTCTGCAAGTGAAATTATACAACTGCTATTTGATTTTATGTGAGACTTATAAGTCAATATAAGTCTGTAATCAAATAACTGGAACACCGAAAGTATATCATACTTGGAAAAAGCACTTTGGTGGGATGGAAATACGTTACACCAGCGATATACCGGACTGCTCTTTTTTGTAATACATGCAGTTTTGATAAATTGGTTATTCCTGTGGTACACCAAACTAGGCTACAGTACTGGTAATGTTAATCTGAAAACGTTTTACACTGCCGGTGTAAAACGTTTTCAGATTAACATTACGTATTTTTAATCTTCGATGAGGACGTTTTAGGACCGCCAAACAACCGTACGGCAGATGTGGTGAAGCGTTGCCCTTGTTACCATTGGCGATCTTGCCTGGTAGGATTAGCCACGCGATTGTAATTACCACAGTTTGCGTATTGCTGCACGACTCTCAATATGGTTACCATTGGCAGCACTAAATCACTGTTTTTGGTATATCAACGTCGTTTAGCTGCTGGCTGTACGACTAGCATGATTAGAAAAAAGCGCGCAGGCCCGGGACTTATGCAGAGGTGACACAGTTTAGATGCCGCTTCCCAACCATGTTATCCAATCAGTAACGAGCCCAACAACATGCATGCATATTGTCACGACTGAAGTCACAGGGAGCCGTGAAGGTACACGTAGCCGAGGACCCGAGAATAAGGTGGGCTTGTAATTCCGATCACAGAGTCCAGCACCAGCGCGCCGCTCGTGCCAACCACCGCTTCGTCGTCGTCGGCACCAAACACGGCTGTCGCGCGGCGCTATAGGCACGTGGCAATATGATGCGGGCCGAGTAGACATCAATCCCTTGAGCGTGGTTTCCAACACAACTCACTCCATAATTTCCGATTCGATTAAAGCCACATCTCCTTAGAGGCAGAGGAATCCGAAATTGCCTTGGAAATTCCCTCAACCTCTGCCACACTAATCTTTAGTGATTCAGAAACAGCTATGCGGAATTTTCCACGAGACAGGATTCACACTTCTGGTTTCAAAATTCTCATTTCTATTCAACCCCGAACCAGATCATGTAAACTCCTCTGGGTATACCTGCTCATTCGGGCAGCCTTCGGAATGAAGCCGCCCACAAGTTACAACACTGCTTGAGCGCACGCCAACCGAACCGAGCCGAACAGTGCCAGCTACAAGACCCCGGCAATGTATGCGAACGCTTGATTACCTCTAACCAGATTTCTCTCCTGTGTAGGGAACAACCTCCCCACAAATATCTCTAAACTCAAGCAGGTGACCCGGCCCCAGATACAGTCCCGTGTACACTTCTACCTCCCGCTCACCGTGCTCATATCACACGTTGCACCTCAGTCTTTTCTGTTCTGTATGCACCATGCATTTACGGGGCAACCAGAGCAGGCTTTGACCGTATACCCTCTACATTTGCTCTGAGCTTCAGCCACTCTCCGAATAGTAACTAACCGACAATTGAAATCGCGGTGTATACCTCGGAAGCGGCAGCACAAAAGTAGCTGGTGAGAGCCACAAGATCCTGGCCACCCTATATGCGATGTCGAGCTGACCCATCAGTATAGGCTGTAATCATAAGGCTCAGGAATCAATAAATATTTTCACCACCACCATCAATGCTGATGATATAAGTCTACGATCTCCTGTCTGCAGAATGTGGCATCAATGACATCCTCCGATTGCAGTGGTTATTCTAGTCGGCACCTCAGCGGCCACGGAGGTTACACTTTTTTTTTTTTTTTTGCTTAAGTTTAGTTGCTGAAGTTTTTTCAAGTGGGGAAAAGTATTTCAGATAATGTCTAATTGAACTTCAAATGACAGAGACCATACACAATGCCTAACTTTTTTTTTCTTGTTACATTGAATGCTTTGATATCGCATATTTCTACTTACAATAATGTTTCATGACCATTCTCCGTGATTACTTTAGTTATTGTATGTGATATGTATGCTTATTGAATTTTTTGTAAAGAATAATTGGATTTCTTCTTTTTTGGTGCGTGATTGTTTTCGTATATAACACCTAAAATCTGCCTGTTCTTGTCATGCTTTTCCTTTTAGCGCGTGTATGAATGCTGCGCGGCCACTTGTATCCAGTTAACACTATCAGTTCGATAGAAATGAAAACCTTCTCTGAAAAAAACAACAACAAAAAACAAAACAAGGTGTGGTTATTTATGAAATTCGAGACTAGTAAGGACATCTATGACGTCACAATGTCGCATGGTATGGCCGAGAGCTGATCGGTCGAAGAGAAGTATGACGTCATGACACCACCTGACATGTACGAAATGGCAGGTGCGCCGATCACGTGTTATGGGCAGGCATGTTGGCGGCTGGATCGACAGCAGTTGGCAGCTTGGTTGTGTGCAGAGACAGGTATATCAGGTTGGAATGGGAACAGAACCAACGCCGCCTTTGTGTCTACCGCGGTGAGAAATCTCAGTAAGCGAGAGGGCCACCACTAAAGTATATACGAGGAAGAGCATCGATGACTGCGTATGACTTAGCGTATACGGCGAGCAGCAGTGACGCGAAAGAGAAGCAGGTAGAGCGGACTTCGAACTTTGTTTCTCTGGAAATATCAACACCAAATGTAATTAAATGTGCCGCCATTTTTTTCTTCCTATTCTTGACAATAAATTTCTTTTTCATTAGCCCTTGCTTTTTTTCGCAAGTCTCTCTCCTCGGCTTCGCCCGCCCACGTGCGCGCGCATCTTTACAGTTTTCTGCTATCTCTTGAGGCATTTAAAACAGTTCTGTTTTTAACGTCCATGTAACGATCCCATTAATCGTTACTTATCCTGCATTGTCCACCACTTATGACAACGCAAAAGCAATAGAAATTATCCACAATCGCTATGAATCGACCGCAAGACAAAAGCAGGCTTCACGCTGTTCGTATACATCGTGCATGTGCTATATTCTGCGCAAGCAAAGACTAAACGAGTGACAGCGGGGTGGCAAGTGCACCACAGCGTTTACATCGTTGCTAACACGCTAAACGGTATATAAGAAAGAACAAATAAAAAGATTGCGCTACTTTAGAAAAGTTTGGAAGGCATTTAATTATATCACGCAATACGAATGCGACACCTGTTAAGTCTAAAATCCGCTTGACCTGCTCCCCTTCCTTCGTCATAGCTTCTCGCCGTAGGTGGTGAACCTATGCAGCCACAGGTATCCCATGCATATTCAGCGATATATATCGTATAACGGCCCTCGTCTCGCACGGAGTTTTTCCACTGCGGTAGACACACGCGTGGCGTTGATTTTAGCTCCATTCCATCGCGACATGCGGAGCTCTCCCAGACACCTCTGCACGCTTCCAGAATCAGCTGCCAACAGCTGCTGAGTCCCCTCCCCCCCCCCCCCCCCCCTCGCATGGCCATGTCACGACATCTTATGACGTTACACATTCCATCGGCTATTCAAGACTCGGTCATGTCACGTGACCCTGCGACACCATCCATCACTGCCAATCCTCCGGTGAATTTTAAGACAAACCATGCCGTATTTTTATCTGTCTTCAGGCTTCTGTAACGCTACCCCGATAGTAAACGAAGTTACGCACGCTCGCATATACGCAAAAGAACCACAATAGAAAGCGCAAGCATGCAGTGACAAGGTTCACGCCTGTGGACTGCGGAAACGGCCTGTGCACAAATGCGGCTAGCACACGCATCCTGTTTGCCATTTGTCTCTAGATCGGTTTCTATAAGCTATAGTGTTGTCATCGACTGCGTTCTCTCGGAAAAGGAGACATTTTTCCAGTCATGTCGCGCACTGGAGCCCACAACCACCCATGCATTTTGTCTCAGAAACGCCGCGCGCGCGCCTTTCTAAACCCGCAGCGCTTTAACATCATAAAATAACACCTGCTCTGCGGGACGACGCCGTAGTTAACGAAGACTTCCTGGCGGGCTATTGATCGTGTACGGACATCGCACAGTATACACTGGTGCCTTGCGGTTCGTTTCTCTTGAAACGCTGCCTCTCCAGTGTCTGCAGCCGGCATCAAACCCGTGCCATCGATCTCAGCAGTCCAGCACTCAAACCACTGAGCAACCGCGGCGTGCGTGTGTGCCTGTATTAGTAGAACGGCGGTGATATTACCGTGCTGAACGAATTTGGCCTATAACGTTGTAAGAAAGAGAATTTTTTATGTTTTTCAGTTTTTTCTTCGTAAAAAAAAAAAAAAAAAAAAAAAATCAAACGTGGCATCAGTTCAGTTCAGTCGTGTCCGACTCTTCGTGACCCTATGAACCATATCACGCCACGCTTTCCGGTCTCTCACTATCTTCCTAACATCACATAACTTCATTTGCAGCGCCTCGAGGATGCCATCTAACCATCGCGTTCGCTGCCTGCCCCTTCTCCGGCGACCCTCAACCTTTCCCAACATCAAATCTTTCTCCAGCGACTCCTCTATTCTCATAGAATAACGAAAAGCCTGTACTTGTCCTAATATCAAGCCGAATGCAAAAACATGTTGTACCTGTAATGTCTTTAAAAACCGTATTCTTTGTTTTTTCTTTGGTGAGGAGGGTGGGATGGAGCCAAAAGGGTTTAAATTTCCGTTGTTTCAGTATAAGCCGAATTTTCAATTTTTGAATTCCTATGAAAGAAAGAATATAGGAATACACTGAGCCGCCATGTATACGGGACATCCCTATAGGAGCTAAATCATGCAGAAAAACCCACTCTATTATGTGACAGGATGAATTGCACCGCGGTTTAGGGACGGTAGTTATAGTTAGCGTTCCTAATTACAAATTCCTGAGAAGTAAGAGGGGAAGAGGGCTGAATATAATGGCACAATTGTTGTCCTGGCGAGCTTCAAGCCCTATAATCGTGCATAGAGAACGGAAGCATCTAGTTACTGCTTATTGGTGCTACCTTGGCAGCTACTTTTTCTCGTGTTTTTCAAAACTCCTGCCTGGCTTCCACAGCCTGGATGCGCAATGTTTCAGACGACAGCACTTCAGTGATGTGTTGCAGTTACTTGATCGCGCTAATCATCACCATCACAAGCATCACCACCACCACCATCCGATTAAAAGGTTCCCTTGCACAGGGTTGACAAGCGGCCATATCTACATCAGCATATAAAAAGAAAAACAGAGAAAAGGAGAGCCCAAATAATATCACAATTAACAAAGGGGTAGTAAGCGTGAAGAAATCCGATAATGTTAAAACAGAGTGAAGCAAACCATGCAGCATTACATAATTTTCAAACACATTGTATACGCAAAGCTGCAAAACACGTGCAAATACAGGAAAACAGAAGGTAAAGCAGGAATCTAGGCAGGCGATCTGCATGGAGAATACTACGGGAGAAAGTAGTTATGGTAGATTCATGTAATCATGTGGTCAATTAACAGTTACCTTAATCAGGAAGTGATGTTAAAAACATTTATTGGCACACGTGATTTGGAGCTGATCCCTTCACTGATAACCCACTTGCATTAAACTGCTTCGCGCATTAAACTGCACTTCGCAGTTTGGCAAACGCGGAATGAAGGTGCAATACATTTTAGGGCGTTCTCTACAAGATAGACCAAAATTGAACACTTTTTACCTCCAGTGTTTGAAAAATTGTTCGTTACACCGAGACATGTCATAAAATTTGTTTCGCTATTTCGAGCTTGTCAAGGCATTGGATCCGAAGATTCGTTAAATACGGTTTCGTTAAATTGAGTTTAAACTATACACATACTTGTACTGATGACTATTACTCTGTTTGTTACCTTTTTTTGTTTGCATTTTAAGTATATTATGAGCTACGGCGGGAAACGGTGCTGCCGCTGCACACGTGCCCAAATTGATGCCCAAAAGGAGTCCAAGAAGATATCTCAATGATGTTTCAAGCTTGCGCACCCATGGCGTGTTCTATTAAACCCAGGAAGGTGAAAATAAGCGGTCACCGATGGCCCCCATGTATAGACACATCTGTATAGACGTCGAAGGCGCAATGTGAGTGCACGGTGTCGGGCGGCGGCGGTGGCAGCGATGATAGATGTTGTGCCCAGGTGCAGCTGGCGCGGTCTGCGGTGTGCGTGTCTTCCTGCCGTTCTGTGCTGCTAAAAGAGAAAGACAGGACGCGAGACTGCGCGTCGCCTGCCGTCACTCCTTCAGAGCCTAATGCTAACACCCACGTCTACAAAGCGTCATGGAACACGATCCAACGTACGAAGAACGGAAGAAAGAATGAACGAACGAATTAGTAAAAGAGCGTAGAACGAAAGGACGAATAAATGAAGGCACGAGCGAGCGACGAATGAATGAACGTATTACGAGCGAACGATTGAAATACTCAATCAATCCATCAAATAATGAAAAGGTGAATGAACATGGAAACGAATGAATGAATGAATGAATGAATGAATGAATGAATGAATGAATGAATGAATGAATGAATGAATGAATGAATGAATGAATGAATTGCATTTTTCAGTTCAGGCCTTTACATTCACGCAAATATGCCAAGAAAAGGGAACATGACAGCAGACAAGCAGAAAGCAATGCAATATATGAAGCAGAAATCTAAACATACCTGAAAACACGGGCGAAAAGGCTCAGATGAGCATCACCCTCTCTGCTGCACCTCCAAGTGCAAACATTAAACATAGTCCTTCTATGCTATAGGGAAGTGTGTTGGAGAAGCTATTCAGCGGAAAATAGGAGCATGCGACGGTTTAAAAACGCAAAAAAAAAAAAAGAAATTAGGCAGTCACACGCGAGTTCCGAGAAAAAAAATAAATGCGCAAAGTACATCAAATCATCGACAATTTGTGAATAAGCATGAAGCAGCTATACTCAGCTTTCCTCCGCTAGCTGTTGGAAAATTCTATAGGATTCGATATCATACATGTCCATATACAAGCAGGTCCGAATGCACACACACACACCACCTGTATAGAATTAACCACCATATGACTACAGAGGTCTGTGTGCCAGAAAGTTCCTTTAAAGGCTGGCGGCTTTTTCTTGGAACCTGCACGTTTGTTACAAACCACGTATAGCAAGTTTGAGCCCCGATACTATTTTTTAAAGACTAGATTTTTTCGGCTTAAATGACTTCTATAACGTTTAGCCACTCTTTCTTTTTTTCCCGTGGACTCGGGCATACAACCCGATGCTGTGTTTCTTGACTTCTTGAAGCTTTTCAACACGTCCTTCCAAAATACGGCGCTTCATGCTAACCCATCTGAATGTTTACGTTATGTCCTTGCATGAGTTTATGCTTTTCTCTCATCTCGCGTTCAGTCCCCGTTAATTATGGTTCTAGCTCCCCTATGCCATGGCAAGCCACGCCTGACGTTACAAAAGCATGAATACTTGGTCTCATGCTTTTTCTAATTTTGATTACTATGACTCGCCAAATTCCATGTCATCCAAGATTACAGTATTTGCTGAGGAGATTTTAACATATCAAAAACTTGCCGTCAGTCTTTAGAATCTGTCCGATGTTCGTGTATTAGTCTTTAATAATACCTCTGAGCAGCTCTAAAACAAGGCATGTCTAGGTCACTGCAAGTTTTTGCAGGATTTCAGGACACGTCTTGAAAATAAAATTGTTTATGGCCGCTGTACCCACTGAGATGGCTTAGCATACCATGACGTTCGACTGCGAATTCTTATGCATTGTGTTTCAGGGAAGAGTTTGAGTAATTTTAAGAAATATAGAGAGTTGAAACTAGAAAAAAAAAAAGTATTTGCAGGAATAAAATCTCGTCCGCGGCGAACACAATATGCTGCAAGACTACTGTAGTCATCCTTTAATTAACTAAAAACATTATTGAACTGCTTAATTATTGCAGTTATGTAGTCCCGTCAAGCTACTGCGATTGCAGCTTTTCGTTCCTATAATCTAGCATTTCTTTTCTGTTGATCAAGATAAAAAATCCTCGCGCTGCTAGACTTTAGAATATGAGTTTTTCTTTGTTGCAAAAACTGGTACATCATCGTCCTGTTTGCGGCTTCGATCTCCACTAACCATCCAACTTCGAATTGTTTAGAAGTTAATTAGTGGGTCTTAGTTAATTAGTTTTATAATTTGAAACTTTTGTACCCCATCTCCTTCCTACGATAGTCTTAACGCTTTCTTGGTGAAGACAGTTTGCAACGAAGGGAGGTGTTATCTGTACTCGGCACGAAAATATTAATGACTGTGAGAACAGGTACTACAAAACTTTCATGGACATGACACATTTATTGCGCGGCAACTGCGGAATATCGTAAGGTACTCCCGTGAGCATATTGATAGGTACAATGTTTTTTTTCAGCAGCGCAGAGAAATGTTTATTTTAAAGTTTATATCGCGCTCACACCGAGCAGTTAACTAACGCTCCTTTAGTAAATGCACCATCAGCCGTCGCTTTGTGACTTCTGCTCCTTGTCTGCAGTTTATCCATACCGTGATCACTCCTTCAGGGTTCACACGTGTCACCTGGCCACGCTTCATTTTATTCAAAATCGTTCACACCTCGATAGAAACAGTCTGCATTATGACACTGCTTTTCAAATAAACGGGCCCAGAGCGCAGTAACTAACAAAAAATAACTGCCGACTATAGCATATTGTATGCGTCTGCCCAGTGCGTTTAACGCTTTTGATGGATTATTTTTCTTTCTACTGGCACCGTTTTCACTACTTAATCGCTGACTTATGTTTCCCTTTCTTCCGCTTTCTGCCATTGATTGCCTCTTACCTACCCACTTCCCGAAAATGCATGCGTAACTCCCTTTTCAGACAGCCGTTATATATTGAAAAAGAAAGGGGGAGACGCTTATCCAGTTTTCCGTGAATGCTCTCTTGTATTCACTGAAATGGACTTACAGTTTCTGTGCTGTGTCGTCATGTGATCCCCCCCCCCCCCCCTTCTTTTTTTTTTCTGTTCTTTTGCGGCCACTGAATTGGCTCTTTTTGCTTCGTGCTCTTTGCGCCTTGATTCATAAAGAGCAATTTGAGACTATATATTTCCGTCCACATTGGGTGCCAGTATGACAGCGCCTTTATGAAGAAAGAGCAAGAGCGACCATTATTTTCTTGTGGGCGGTAAGTACAGGAAACGTCACCCCGAAAAGTTTTCCCCGAGGCCTATAGCTGAGCAAAAAACATCATGTTCTCGTAAGCATGAAGCTTGATTTCCATTCCTACTTTTCACCTCTATCTTTCTGGCAATCCGAGTTCTCTTCCTGCAATGTATACGTCTTGTAGAGCTCAGCGCAAAGTTCAACATCGCGTTTTAGGTCTCTCTTTGTAGTTACATCGGATATGTGGTCGGACGCGAGCTGTTGACATTTATACTGAAACATATTTTACAGCGTTTGATGTACTCTTCTTGAGCATATCATTTGCTCAGTGCGTATTAGCTTCATCAAGCCCAATTCGTTGTTCAGGGAAAGACAACACAGGCTCCCAAAGTTCTTGTTTTTTGTTTATTTTTTCTGTGCGGTGCACTGTTTCATTACCTCTTTTGCGCATCTTGATTCCGGTCCTGTAGTATAGATCAAACTATTGTACCTTTTTCGAAGGTTATTATTTCGCCTCTCACAACTCACTCCTTTACAAGCTCGGCAGTATTAGCACTGGCTATAGCGGATTAAATTGGCCTAAGAAGTTCTTGTAATCTTTCGCAATATATGGCCCTGTAGATGGTTTTCAATTTACTGACCCTCTAATGTTAGGCACACCGTAAGACCCAGTCTTAAGGCCACTGTGTTTCTAATCTACATCACTGGCGCGCTTATCAACATCTACTCCTGTAATAAGATTTCCTGGCTATTGTTCTTTATAACAACTAATTCCCAGCCATGATGAGGTAAAATATTATAGAAGCTCACCTTGACATCACTTTTATTTAATAACGTTGTTTATTGCCTCGAGGCATAAAGGAAGTTGTTAAAGGAAGAGTCGCCTGATCTTGCTTCGCGCTGCAAGTTACGTCAAGCCCTGTTTCTCCCTTTCACGGAACGGTTCTGAAGACAACGCTAAAGAAGTTTCCAGTGTAGAAAGAATGCTATTATTGCTATTAATGTCAAAAACCTCGGTTATCTTGAACCCGAGATGTGGCAGATAGCCCCATGTTGCCATCCATTCTTCACCGCCACAAAGAACTCTCAGACAAGGCAGCACCATCAAACGCTTAAAAATTGAGCTTTATTTACTCGCATGAGGACGATTCCTGACAACCAGCGGTGCAAACAGCAATGGGTCTCCTCCGTTACCACTAGCCACTCTTCTTTCCATACCCAATGCTATAGCGGAAGCGATTGATGGCGATGACGAGAGAGGTATGATAGGATTGCGTATATATCCGGTGTGTGTGTGTGTGTGTGTGTGTGTGTGTGTGTGTGTGTGTGTGTGTGTGTGTGTGTGTGTGTGTGTGTGTGTGTGTGTGTGTGTGTGTGTGTGTGTGTGTGTGTGTGTGTGTGTGTGTGTGTGTGCGTGTGCGTGTGCGTGTGCGTGTGCGTGTGCGTGTGTGTGTGTGTGTGTGTGTGTGTGTGCGTGTGTGTGTGTGCGTGCGTGTGTGTGTGTGTGTGTGTGTGTGTGTGTGTGTGTGTGTGTGTGTGTGTGTGTGTGTGTGTGTGTGTGTGTGTGTGTGTGTGTGTGTGTGTGTGTGTGTGTGTGTGTGTGTGTGTGTGTGTGTGTGTGTGTGTGTGTGTGTGTGTGTGTGTGTGTGTGTGTGTGTGTGTGTGTGTGTGTGTGTGTGTTTGAGCGCGCGCGTACAGGGCGAGTGAGAGGCGGATCGAGGATGCGAACGCTGCGCGTGCATAAGTACATGCATATATTTTTTTCTGCTCTCTTTATCTAGGTCCATAGTTGCCAACAGCATGAATCAGATAACTCTGTTTTGGGGGTGTACGCAGTGAGGAGAATAAGAAATCCGGGTGCTCCAACTTTGCCTCTTGTTGAGCGCTCTCCCTGGTTCGGGGAACGGAGTCATCTCGAGATCCGTTGCCGACGTCACAGGCACAGCGCGCGGATTTGGTTATGCACCGCGTGTCGGCACGTGACTGCGTGCTCGGCACCTCTACACTACCAGAAGAGGGGTATTTACATGGGGCTGGCCAAACCCACTCTCTCCAGATTGTTCACCTTGCACGTACGTGTGCGTCGTCGGGCGTTCGCATGCCCTGTTGTACGTCACCTAGACAAAGCAGGCTGCAATATACGCCCCTGAGCACTCAAGAGACTTGTTTGGGAGGCCAGCCTTTCCCAGTTATGTAAAAAGGATTCATACTGTGTACTGCAAACTTTTCTTTGTTTTGTTTTTTTCTTTCATCCTCATACAGCAGCACGCCACGAGCTATTTCATGTCTCAGGGTCAGATGTCGCTTCATGCTCAGCAAAAGTACGTTATTAGGCAGCTTGTTTTCCTTCTTCAAACACGTATCAACCTCATTTCATACCGTCACATGAAGCATAGAGAGAAGAGGCATCCTCGGTCTTGTTATGTGCACCTACGGAAGTTGTCCGCACGCAAAGAAACTGTTTTTTGTTTTTTTTTATGGTGACGCTTCGCGGTTCCATGCCAGATAGTGCGGCATGCTGTGTTGCACAGATCACTCGTGCACATTCAGTCGTCGGGAAAAATGCAGTGCCTCAGAAAAGCAACTTAATTTCTGAGCAAGCTGCTCAGCTTGCTCGGAAATTGTCTTTGTAAGGCAGCCATGAACTCTGCGTATTAATAAATAGGGAAATTGTAGCTTAAGAAAACAAAACAACAGCCAGGAAGCCATAAACAAGCTCATGAATGTGCCAGACGATTCACGAATGAGCCAGCGATACAGATTCGCTCGCTGTAGAGGCTGATGGCAGTTTAACGCCCTGCGTGCACTACCGTTTCGGAGAGAGAATTTCTATGCTTATGCACGCCTGTGGTCTTAATTAGGCAGAGATGCTCATTCCAAAGCAAGCCTGCAACCTGCCACCTTTCAATGGAATCGCAACAAATGCTGGTTTTCATTTGTAACTTGGTGCATCTTGCAAAATGAACTTATTGTGTGTGGCGTGGCGCTGATATGATTTCATTGGACGTTGTTCGCAGGATCTTACAATAAATTTAGCACTTTTTATAGCTCTCTCTAGTGCAAATCATACTTTGCTCACATGTCCTCGAACGGATTATTGTCATTGCAGGTTAATTTCCAAGAGCGCCAACCATGTCAGAAAGAAACTCTGTATTGGTAACCGTGTCTGGAGAGCCCGATTTCTTCCACAGATCTTAGTTTTTGAAACAGAAAGTTATAAACCTTGGAATATTCCTTTCCGGGGCTTACTGTAGCCACGATAAATAAAATATGAAACGAGACTACATCAGCTACGAAAGCCTAAAATTTCCTCGCCACCTGTGCACTATCTCCGAAGAGGAAGGAATAACCTTCATGCAAGCGACTTCTGCAGCGCGCCCTGCAATATATGGGTGCGCCCCTGCCCAGGCAACCGAGCGTTGTTGCTGGGGATTTGTTGGAGCGCGCACTGCACACGCCAAAACAGGAGGCCAAACATGATGCGAGTTTTCGTGGGCACCATGTGGCGAGAACAAAGCTCATTTATAAGTTAGCGCTTGTGTCTCGTCTCGTGTCGATTGCATATGCCCGTCGCAGTGTATGCGCTGCAAAAGTTTCAGCATAGTTGACGTCTCCCTTCGTCCGTAACCTCACCTCGCCGAATGTACGCACGCGTACCAATCTCATGTTTCTGACGCGTTCAGTCATCTATACATACGCTTTTAACCAATACCACTAATTTCCAAGGCCGACCAGAACCTCAGCTGTCGTCGCAACAATATTAACGCTCGTAACGAAAACCTGCCCACTGCGGGCGAGTTTCTGAGCTTCCAAAAGTGGCTCCGTCTGACGGAGAAACAATGCTGCAGACAGGGGTTTAAAGCATAGTGGAGACGTACACTGGTTTACCGGACGCAGTGGCCACACCTGGACTCGTCTATACCATCACACATGCGCTGTCGGGAACTCTTGTGCGTAGCTAGTAATCAGCTGTATGCTAAAAGCCTCTTATATCGTACGCACAATGAAGGTTCACGTAATGTTAGATAACATTCTCTATTTTTGTTCCCTCCCTGCTCCACTTTAATGACGACAGGTGGCGTAGCCATTGCTATTGGCGGTACAGTGTCCCATTTTAAGAAGCGAAAAAGCACACGTGGGGCGCCCCTTCACCTCTTGGCTCCATTTATTACGCTGCGGAACTCGGCTGCGCCTGTTTGGAAATTGTAGTCATGCGCATTTATCGAAGGTTTCTTATCGAGCTACCTTTCACTCAGCTCCAAAAAAACGCGGGTCTTTTTCCTGGTAGCTGTCTTTACTGAGAAAGCCGCAATTCATTGGATGATGACAATGCTACGAAATTTTAGTTCATATTCACATTATGGAGAAATTTAGCCCAGCTGGGGGAACATGCTCGCGCGGGAATACTAGCTTCCATCGGGGTTCGGTGAAGGTATCACTCGGTCCTGCTTTTCTATCTATCAAGAAAAGGAAAGAACACAATTTTCATGAACACACTACGATACTGGAAAATTACGGTCGCTTCATTCAGGTATTTAGGTCTCGCACAGCCAAAAATGGCACATCATGGCGCGACATCAAATGCTGAAACTGCATGCTACGACAGTGGCGAAAGAACGGAGATGAAGTCCAAGAACGATTTACGCTTACTGAATGATGAAACCCTGACCTAGTGGAGTAAGCCCACAAACAATCTTCAAGCCAGCCGAAACCATTGCAAGGAACTTCATTGCTTGATGCCTCCTGGGTAGCGATATAAACTTCCAGAACCTTTGAACAATGTACTCGCCCTTTTTGATCACACCATTTCTTGCCCGATAAAAATAAAATAATTCAGTACCTGTCCAGAATGGCACCAAAGACGAAATGAACTTCGCCTGCATTGAGGGATTACTGCATTTTAAGGACAAATACTCGACTTTAAGTAAAAACAGAGCTTTGGAAGGCTCAGAAACACAAAAGCAAAATACGTTTACTGCCATCACCAGCCGATGTCGTGAGCAAACTGCAGTGCGTGGACGCTGCTCCTTCCTTTATTTTTTATTTTTTTTCTAAAGGGGGGGGGGGGGGGGATCGAATACGCGAAGTCTACAGGGCTATTGTGACTTGAGAAAGGCGGTTACAGAGTACTTTTCGATGTTTTCGGCATTAGTGCAAATCGAGTGGCGGGGTGATTATTAAATGCAAATTTCTTCAAATTCCCAGCCCGAGAACCCGTTTATACTAAAGATATCTGGACTGAGTTACTCTTCATGCACGTTTAGGGCGGGACCATCCTCGGACCTCTGAGACAGAAGCTTTGCGCGCAAGCATCCTCGCTGTGCTTCGTAGGAAGAATCCACGTATAAAAACTATCAATCATGATCGAATCTTAGCAATGGGTTTGCCTACATAAGAAGCACATATGACTCCACTATGCACGTCGCTTTTGTAGCTCTACAGAAAGCAGGGTTGATATTTCCCAGACGTGCATGCGCCGAATTTCAGTTTGTGCTTCGAAGAGGAAGACGTCCAATGCCCTGCGCTCGCATTTAATACAGTGTGCGCGACTGAACCCACGTGCTGCTCCGCTATACTACGTTGACCCTTTCGAGCGCGCTTTAGGAGGCCGAAATAAGAACGCCGAGAACTAGGGAAGAAAGAAACAAAGCGGGGAGGGGGCTATCTTCCGCATGGGCTCGAATCGAATTTCAATATCGAAAGGCCACGGCGAGGTCATCCTCGACTAACCTCAACCTACATCTCAAAGGGCGTGTGGGCGAGCTTCATGGCTGTTCGAGACAGCTAGCGTGTCATACAGCTTATATATATATATATATATATATATATATATATATATATATATATATATATATATATAAGCTGTATGACACGCTAGCTGTCTCGAACAGCCATGAAGCTCGCCCACATATATATATATATATATATATATATATATATATATATATATATATATATATATATATATATATATATATATATATATATATATATATATATATATATATATTTCACGTGCCCCCGCGCATCACATCGCGCCATCCGCTGCTTCATCGCGAGACGACGAAATGTCCTTGCTCTCTCATTGATTGGCGTTCGAGTGGAGGTCATGGACCGTTCCTCGACTAAGTGCCTCCAGCCGTCAGGCTAACCAGATCGATCAGAGTTGATCGAACTGCGATCAACCTCGCCACGGTCCCGCAGCCTATGCAGCCGACGTAGTTGGAGTTGTTGCAATTCACCGCGCATGCCTATTCGCAGATAAAGGTGCTTGTGGTTCGCAGCCTCTGAATATGCGAGGCTGCCTTATAGTAGACTCAATGTTGGGAAGCGAGCGCCGTACGTTGGTTACCAATCCGTGCTGACAGTGTTTTCTTGGCATCCTTCTCGGGCTGGCATCCAGCGATTTTTAAAAAAGCACGCTGGCGTGACATGTAAGCGATTTTCTGTTTACCACTTCAAACCAGCATTAATAGGCTACGCCGCCACCACAGTACATGCAAATCGATTAACTGCTCGCTTATCCCTCCAGAGGTACGCAGTCTTCAGAGAGGAATGGGATTACGTGGGATGAATATATGTTTTGTGAAACCGGCATCACCGAGGCTTTTAGTTTTTTGCATGGTGCCTTCTGTGTTCGGTTTGAAAAAATAAAAATAAAAAAACATCCAAGTGAGCAAGGTAGGTTTAATATGGTAGGGGCACATTGCGCTTTGTAATATTGAATTTTGTATTGCAATGACAAATACTACACAAGACACATGGCTGCGAAATTTGACGAATGCTCATGATGGGAAGAAACCGCCTAAAAATTCAGAGATGATCATCATGCTTGATTGACAGATCTGCGTAACAGTATCGGTTGTACATTAGTTGCTTCCGCTCTCATCGCCTTCCCTAAGCTGACTGAATTTCATTTCGCTGTCGCACGTTCGTTCCACTATGCATTTGCGTCCGGTTGCTAGAGATTTCTGGAAAGTGGTGGTGGACGGTAGTAATCTTTCGATGATAGGATGGCTGGAGTTGCACCTACCACTCGGTGCTAAGCGCGCGCGCGCACGCACGCACGCACGCACGCACGCACACACACACACACACACACACACACACACACACACACACACACACACACACACACACACACACACACACACACACACACACACACACACACACACACACACACACACACACACACACACACACGCACGCACGCACACACACACACACACACACACACACACACACACACACACACACACACACACACACACACACACACACACACACACACACACACACACACACACACACACACACACACACACACACACACACACACACACACACACACACACACACACACACACACACACACACACACACACACACACACACACACACACACACACACACACACACACACACACACACACACACACACACACACACACACACACACACACACACACACACACACACACACACACACACACACACACACACACACACACACACACACACACACACACACACACACACACACACACACACACACACACACACACACACACACACACACACACACACACACACACACACACGCGCACACACACACACACACACACACACACACACACACACACACACACACACACACACACACACACACACACACACACACACGTGAACGCTTGCATTTCGTCAAAAGTAAGTAACACGAGGTAAAGCTACTCGTCTCTCCAAATCTTCCCGTGTCCTTTAAGAACAATCAAACGCTGCCGCAGCATACTCCCAAGACACTCGAGAGGTGAACTCTGCCCTCTGCCGCAACCCAAGAAAATGCAATGAATGACACTGAGAGTTATGCATGGTCTTTGTGCACAAACCCCATTAACTATAGTGATTGGAGATGGAAGCAGATTGTCAGCTGTTCCGCGATGATCTCACTTTTGGAGGCGTTGCCTTTCAGCGCCCATATCACGCGCCCTGCGTCATACGGCTTGTGGGCCTGATCTGAATCCGCAGAGGCAAAGTGCGTGATGCGCCTTGGTTGAGGGGCTTAATGCAGGCTGATTTGACCGTGTTTGCTGACCTGCTCTGTCTTACCTGCTAGCTGGTTATATGCCCGCGTGGTGCCTAGTGCTTCAACTTCCAGCACAGTGCCCTTCCACTTTTTTTTCGCAAAAGCCTGAGTGAGTTGACATTCTTAACTTCGAGGGTGTTTCGTGCTATCATACCTGAATTTCGTTCATAGCTACCGCCGACTGGCGCGTTCATCGTTCGTGATGTTTTTTCTTCCCTGCATTTTGCTTGGACTTCACATTTTGAGTGCAGCACATATGCTCCGCACTGTGCACGTAAGCGCGACGGCTGGGGCCCGCACATGCCTGAAGACGTGACTGCATCGGAAGGCGGCCGCGCAACGCTCCACTGAGTTGCACGCATGTGCTGCTGCCGAGCTGCAAGCGTAGCGGTGGGTCTGCCTCTGTCGAACACGCTCACCTCCGACAGCTGCCGTCACTTTTGCGCGCTTCCTTTCCGCACTCCGGCCATGACATCAAAAGAACTGGTCTGAAAAGACTTCCACACAGTCCTTGAGTGAGGGGATATGTCGGAATATGTATGCGTGTTATTTATAGTGTGACGTCAGTGCACGTTGTAAAGCGAGATGGCCGAAATTAATCCAGAGTCTCCTTTTTTTTTCTCTCTCTCTTCGTCTTCGCACAAAATGTCTCATTTATCTGTGCGGGGCTCAGGAGTCCTGCGAGGGTGCGACACGCACGGAGCCATTCCCTTCCTTGTAGACATCGCACCGCTACCAACCATTGCGGTGTAACAGGTGTAACGGACTATTGATTAATTTCAGACGCGAAAACCCGTTCGACTAGGAATGCATCCAGAAACCGCATTTTATTGGCCAAAGTCGGCGTTACGCGCCTATCTTTAAAAACACGAGCTATACAACTATAGGTTCAGGTAGAGGTCCTTGGTAAGCTATATACAGCTGGGACAAACCTTGCTAGCAACCATACCCAGAAGTTCCGGACAAGACCAATTTTCGGCGGGAAGTTGTTTATGAACGCAAAATTTTCGTCCATCGTAAACTCCCACTGAGATGATGTTCCCTCTATAGATTAAAAAACACCCCCCGTCGGTTTTAAGGCGGAAGCCTTTAATGGCTCATTCTGTAGGCCAAGCTTCTGCGACAGCACTTCCGTCACGCTATAGCTGATGACGGCACATACGGTTAGGCGGCAATTTTGAATTTAGTCAACAGGAGTCATGTCAATCAAACTAATAACGTCATCAAAGAACAAAAATTCTGTCTCCAACGGGAATCGAACCTCCATCCGTCGGGTCCGCAGCCGAGCGTTTTAGGCAGCTGCGCTACGCCTGCGATTTTTTTCTTTCTTTATTGCCAGTCAACAATATACATATAAAGGTATAAAAATCGCTAGCCTATATTTTCCTAAAACAATATATTAAAACTTTTTCATGTTGATCAATCCGTCGACCGCATCCATCCACTGAGGTTGCTCAGGCCGACTATGGAGAACATGTCGGAGAGACGTTGCGCTTTCAGTGAAGTTGTCCCTGACAGATAGGGCATTTTCTTCTGCGTGCCTAAATGCCATCCACGTTTTCTAACACCAACAACAACACCGTAATCATGTCGTACGAGCTGTCGCCACTTTGTACGGGTAGAAACCGGATGCCATGAGAATTAATGGGTAGTTCGTTCTTTAAGGTTCTTTGTAATATATTTCAGTGAAAAAAGGATCCCAGCAGTCTATAAAAACGTGATCGATGGTCTCTGGTTTTTTACAGATAGTGCCACGCTTCTACGGGAAGGGTACCAGAGTGAAGCTTGAAGAAAAACGATTTGACGGTCGGCTTAACTGGCATCTTCCTAACTCTCTTTAGTCCTGGGCCTCCACAATGTATGGATCGGTATAGGGATGCAGATACGAAGAGGTTGAATAAATCCTCATGCAATTGTTTTCCTTGTTAAAGTACTGATATACTCCACCTAAAAATATGCACGCAAAATTTGTAAGGCAAAAGCAACTTTTCGTAAAAATCCAGTGATCGCGCGATTTGTGGCCTGTTAACTAGACACAACAAAGTCTGATATCCCATCACCTAAGCGCATCTGTAGCATTGTGCGCAACATAGGGCCTGTTTATTGCTCAAAATAAAAAAAAAGAAGTCCTGACACAGATTGCCTCAGAAACAAGTTCCAAAGACCAAGGCCAACAAATTAGTGCGGCTAATCCACTCTCAATTTGAGCTCCAAAGAAAAACTGCAAATACGCTGTGCAGGTTCTGCATGTTCGAGTGATAGAGGCATAAAAATTGCAGAAAATACGAAATTTTGATAGTCTAAAACACATTGCACACGCTTGCACGTGCGAACACTGAGAGGTTGCACCCTTTCCATCCATCCGCTTTTCGGTCGTTCCACAACTATCTGCTGCTCTTACAATGCTCTAAGGGTACGCCCAAGTACTTCGCCGGAATCGTCGTCCGCCGCGTGTTAGCAAACATTTCCGGTGTATTATCCCATTCACCGTGCCAGTTCGCACCCTGTTTTTTTTTTTTTTTTTTTTTTTGTAGTAGCCGTCCGCAACTCGAACGATTTTTTAGCGCTTTTCCGATCTCAGCAATAAACGGCGATATCATCTGCGTAAGCAAGTACTTTGACCTGCGTATATACTGGAGAGTGAAACCGCAAGCATGATCATTAGGTATCAGTGATAATAGAAACGACTAAAGATAAATAGCAAAAAGCAGAGATGAGAGCAGGCAACCTCGATGGACTGAAGAACAGACAGTCACACATTCTGATAACTGCTTATTCACTTTTCGCACGCTATCCACGCAACTTGTGATATCACCGAGTCAACATTTACATATTCTAGTATTCCGAAAAAAATTTCGTGCGACACTTTATCAAAAGTATTCGCAAGATCCAGCTCCATAGTCGTTCTACGAAGGAATCACAGCATTCAAGAACAGTTCTTGCAGTGTGCACACTTGCTCCGATAGTGCGGCCTTAAGTATCGCGCGTTTGATGTGGTCCTACAACATTTTGCACTCTTCTGGCAAGAATCCTCATAAGCACGACAGCAATTTAGCCTCGTTCTCACTTTTAGGTATTAAAACCACATGGGCTGTTCTAAATGACGGTGGCATTTTCTCTGGGTCACAAATTTCGATTAAGACGCAATGAAGAGCCTTAGTGATTTCTCCTTTGAAACGCTCATAGAAGTCAACAGCTAAGCTGTCAGGACCGAGACGCACGGCACTCGGCTTTATCACGGCAGCTCTGCACTTCTTTTAACGATAATCTCAAGCATACCTTTTGTTTTTCTTATTTCGTGCACATTCTCGGCTGAGAACTTTCTAGGCATAAAAGCAGGTTTAGTTGGCAATGCAGTTCTTTTTCCTTCATCCGCTTGTCACGGCACATAACGCTTGCTCTTTCAATCGCATTTATTTCCACCTTCTGTTTGAAATCCTCCCACATAATTAGCCAGTTCCCAGGCTTTGTTGAGGGTAATGCTTCAATATATTATGTTACTTTAATAACAAAATGCTCATCCTCAAGTAATTGTGAATTAAACTTCCAAAGGTCTCATGAGAACCGCGATTTCATTTCTTTTTCCACATGCCCGGGATAGCGAGAAGCGCATCATAATTCTTGTCTAACGTGAGGATGATAGTAGCTATGGCAATGACGCTGCAGTCAGTCATAAAGACTATGACGACAGTAGTGATGATAATGACGGTGCATGTAGTTGATAATAACAATGAAACCAAACGTGATGCACTGTGTGCAGCAGCGCAACGCTCAGGCTTTCGCATTTCTGCAGTCTACATTCCACAGTGCTCTCGGATTTTTTCTTTACTAGCCTTAGCTACTCGATAGGAGTGAAGGACAAATTGCAAAGGAGAAATTTTGTTGCTCATAGGAATATTGGACCGTTATCTTTATTATTTCCGTAACAGTGTCTTACATTATTCCACAGGTACCTCACCCTCAAGTCCAAGAAAGCTGAACTAATACAGCTCTTGGTTGGCCTCCAGCGCGTCACCGGCAGCCAACTGCGAGCTGCGGACGGGTTCTCTAATCGCTTCATCCGAGAGCAACTCATGTATTTTAGATTGTTTCTTAACATCCCGATTTTTTTTTTTACCTTAAAACGCAGAAATACATTCAATAGTGTGCAGACCAGTTTATTTATTTTTTTTTTTTTTGTAGTAGCACGGCTGCATGCATGGGCCCGGTTGAATAACAATCAACACTACCAGCTTCCTCGAAAGCTATCGTGCATTACATGAGCGTTTGTTGCATAAGTGGCCACGCAAGTATATCATCGCCTTTCCTCCAATTTAGTGCGTTCTCCGATGTATATTCCCGCAAGGTATACATCGACCGCGGCCTCGCCGGATCCCTGCTGGTCCCAGTTAAAGCAGGTGTGTGCGTGCTGCCAAAGCATCGACACATTGAGGATTCTTTACATAGGCATGTTTCCTCGGCAAGGCTGCTAAAAAGTAGTTTGCACACTCAGTTTTCCGTTTGAATGTTTTCGTTTTCAACACTTTCTTCGAATACACCGCGCACCAGACCATTTTTTTTTTTTTTGACAAACCCATTGCCCCCCGCCCCACTCCTTCTTTTTTTCTAGTACCTTCCTACAAGTCTAAACCATTTCAAGAATTAAGGAGGAAGCAAATAAATGTGCAGGAGTCCACCGAGAGCGCCTAGCAATAAAAGCCCTCTCCATAAAGGCGATGGAAGAGGTCGATTAAGTTACAGGTGAAAGAAAAATCAGGTGAAAGAAAAATCTGGTTGACCTGCTCCAAAAGTTTTTTTTTTTCTTTTTTCACTGTGTTGTGCTTTCACAGCTTCGAAGCCAAGCCGAACCCTCATATCCAACGGGAAACCGATGGAAAGCACCAATAAAAAAAAGGAGGCCACCGCTGGCACTAAAGCGCTAAGATTGCCACAGCGGGCACGCATGGGCCCCGATATCTGCGAGCGTCCCATGAACGAGCCGAGCCGCTCGCCAGCAAGCGTTTTGATAAACGAAAGCCGAAGCCAAGCTTACCTTATGAGGCGGTGGCAAACTGGGGAGCACTACATTTATATATTATAGCTGACCGCACAGTGCGCAGGTGAGCTGAGGAAGCGATGTATACCTTCAAGGCATGCAGAAGAGCACACACACGGTCCACCCAAAATTAGACCGCTGACTTAACCCTTCCCTACCCCGGCGCATAGCGATTAATGCTTAAACCCAAATGTTGACTGATATCTGCAAAAAAATAAATGTTACCTAAAAATGTCCAGCGATAACTGCCCTCAGTCGCCACAGACAATGTCCCTGTAAGCCGTTGGCGATGCTATATCGCTAGTGAGTGTGTCACCAGCTGTGCGTGCCGCGTGAGCTCGGGCCATAAAGGAATTGTAGCGAGCAAAATGAAAGAAAAAAAAAAAAAAAACAAGGGAGAGGTATAAACTTAATCCAGACATATACATAAGGAGAAGTATAAATACGCCGCAGAAATTAGCGCGCGATATTCAAATGTGCACGCCGGCGGTTACGATAAAAGCCCGAATAAGACGGAGGAGAAAAAAAGAACAACTCGAGGAAGCTTCAGATGTAGGCCTACGAGAAGACCACGTAAAAACGGTTTGCGGCACACACGCCGGAGAGCCGGCTTGGCTTGTACGGCCGGGCCGACGACCGTTGTCGGCTGTATAGTTGAGGCGGCTCCTCTGGCTGGGTCAGCGGGGGTCCCGAAAAAATATAGAAATAAAGGAGATTGGCGCCGCGCGTATACACGCCACGAATGGACGCGATATACCCCCCGCTGGGCGACAGACGACGGCGTCCCGATCCCCCTTGCCCAGTCCCATGATGGCAGCGTGCTGCACCAAGCGCCCTGCCGAGTGCTGCTCCTACTTTATGGCGCACTTCGAGAGAACATTCCGGCGCAGCGTCCTGGTCGCTGAAACGCATTGTATATAGGACTGGCGTGCCGGGCTGCCCCATGAGCCGCATCGTCGTACCCACACCTTGGCGAGAGTAAAGGGCACGAAACGGAACCTATTCCAGCGGAGAACTCATGCAAGAGGCTCAAGACGTACGAGCGTAGCCACGTTCGCTAAATTTTCGCACGTGTTCAGTTAGATCTGGCGCTTTGGATATCACGTATAGTTAACCACCATGGTTGGTGACTGGGCCGGCTACAGTCACGAACCGAATTCACGTTCGAACAGTTTTGCGATTCGGGACTGCAGGTTCACACGACCACACTGCTATGCTTGCAGAGTGCTTCCATCAAAGCACAGATCAACTCATGGCTGCTTCGAACGAGTGGATCTCTCGCCGCTCCTCGTGCAAGGGCATGACAGCGTACGTTTGCTCAACTTAATTGAAAAAAAAATGACGTGAACGTTGTTCAGCTAGGTGAACAGATGACGAGCATGGTGTCATAAAACAGCCAGTCAAATTGCGATGCGCACACGGGCCGGTTTGGCCCGTGCGGTCGGGTCGACGACCGTTCCGATAGTCAATGGGAGTTTAATTTCGGCGAGGCATTTTAAGGATTCCTTCACGATTGGTCAAAGGGCGTTGCACCAGGATCGATTTCTGGCTGCAGAAAGGCTCAATGAAGTGTAAGCCGTGATTTAGTATTTCATTTCCCAAATTCAAACTTTGGAGGTATATATGTCAAATATTTATCCTATTAGGTTTATAACGCGAAAATAAGGTATATTTTCGATATTCACAAATATACATATTGTGCTATTTTATTCCACGAAACACATGAAAGCTTAAATGCTTTGACTGACATATACATTCCACGAACTACAAGAAATTGGTTGCTGCCTCATTGAAAGTCGACTTCATGGGATGTTACAGAAACCATTTTTCTCCAAATATTCTAAGTGCACACCGTTGTAAAGTGGGACCACACTTTTTGAAATCAATGTTCTTCTTAATTATGCAGAATTAAAGAATAAACATGAAATGGCAATCCGCAAGAAAAAAATATATATGATGGAAAGGTCTAGGGACGATTACAGAGAAACCTAGGAAAAAAATTCTAATGTCAGAATATCGGCTAATATGTATTTTCTGCACATAAATGTCATTCATTTATAAGAAAGAAATTGGTTGCGCATAATAGTAGAGTTGACCTCCAATTATGTTATAAACCACTAAAGAAAACCTTCACTAACCATGGCTAATGCGTCACGGCGCGAAACCGTTCCTTAACTTCAAATAAATTCGTACAGACACCCAAAAATCAAAATAATAGCCGTAAAATGCCCTGGGGGATTCAACTTTAAAGTAACGTTCAAACGTTAATTACGTTAATATTCTAATGCCAGAAATCCATAGAGGTGCTTTGTGTGAGAACTCGAGTGAAATTTAAAAGCACTGAGTAAAGCCAATGATTTATAAAACATTTTTTAAGTGCTTCTGGCGACCGCTGTACGGACGGACGGACGGACGGACGGATGGATGGATGGATGGATGGATGGATGGATGGATGGATGGATGGATGGATGGATGGATGGATGGATGGATGGATGGATGGATGGATGGATGGATGGATGGATGGACGGATGGGCGGATGGATGGATGGATGGATGGATGGATGGATGGATGGATGGATGGATGGACGGACGGACGGACGGACGGACGGACGGACGGACGGACGGACGGACGGACGGACGGATGGATGGATGGATGGATGGATGGATGGATGGACGGACGGACGGACGGACGCACGGACGGACGGACGGACGGACGGACGGACGGACGGACGGACGGATGGATGGATGGATGGATGGATGGATGGATGGATGGATGGATGGATGGATGGATGGATGGATGGATGGATGGATGGATGGATGGACGGACGGACGGATGGACGGATGGATGGATGGATGGATGGATGGATGGATGGATGGATGGATGGATGGATGGATGGATGGACGGACGGACGGACGGACGGACGGACGGACGGACGGATGGATGGATGGATGGATGGATGGATGGATGGATGGATGGATGGATGGATGGATGGATGGATGGATGGACAAACGGACGGACGGACGGACGGACGGACGGACGGACGGACGGATGGATGGATGGATGGATGGATGGATGGATGGATGGATGGATGGATGGATGGATGGATGGATGGATGGATGGATGGATGGATGGATGGATGGATGGAAGGATGGATGGACGGACGGACGGATGGACGGACGGATGGATGGATGGATGGATGGATGGATGGATGGATGGATGGATGGATGGATGGATGGATGGATGGATGGATGGATGGACGGACGGACGGACGGACGGACGGACGGACGGACGGACGGACGGACGGACGGATGGATGGATGGATGGATGGATGGATGGATGGATGGATGGATGGATGGACGGACGGACGGACGGATGGACGGATGGACGGATGGATGGATGGATGGATGGAAGGACGGACGGACGGATGGACGGATGGATGGATGGATGGATGGATGGATGGATGGATGGATGGATGGATGGATGGATGGATGGATGGATTCATAACCAACAATTGCATAATCTGCCGTTCTATTGAAACCTTCTAGCGGGATTCCTGTCAGAAAATTATTTGCGCCGAGGACTGAGTGGCTTTCTGCCAGGTTTGACTGCGCTTTGCACAATGCCGGTCTGACACCCCACTTCCAATCGGGCAGTGGAACTCAGCACAGGGGTATATATTCGTGTTCTCTGCGCGGTAAAATTATTCACGAATTTCCCCCTGCCCCTGTTTACAGCAGCTGTTAGATACAGCAGCAATTTTACGTATGTTCAAAGCAAGGCAAATATTTTAAGAAATGGTTTCCGACGTTGGACTTTTCGATTTTGTGTAGAACTCGCCGCATATAAAAGCGTAATCATAGCGCATACAAGAACAGGAAATCTGTGCAAGCGCTTCTAGTTTGTGCGCCTGTCATCGCGTGCTGCGGTGCACTGAACTTTAACAATTACAGCGGGAATTTCAAATGTTTGATACACCCCAATGGTTTCCTAGGCAGTCAAAACTTTTCGGTACGATCTAATAAATTATTCCATAATTCAGATGTTGCCACGCGAAGGAGACTAAGCCATAAGTACCAGCATCGCCTCGTACCATTTAATTGCACTTTTTAGTTTCGACGCAATCATAAGTGCAGATGCTTCCGTTCATTTACGCAGTGTTCGCTAGTGACGGCCAACAGGTAGCACCTCCTGGTAATCTCCAGAAGGTCTGGAAAAGCTGATCATGTGTTGTTGTGAAACTTTTTTATGGCTGGCAGAGGAGCTCTGCGCAGTCAGATGTGGTCTGTTTTAAGGCCATCACTTGCTTTCTTGTGGTTAGATTTACGAAGCTGAGATAGCCCAACTGCTACGGAGGCGGCTGCAGTGCAACGGCTGAGGCACTGCGGCCTTAAAGAAACTCTACCAGCCCGAACTCAACCGGAATCGTCGCTACAGGACCGGAACAAAGCTCTTGAAATCATAGCAGTAGGCAGAACATGTAAGCAGTTTTGTTCCGAAAGTTCAATGCAAGATAGCCGAATGGGACCGCCGCACTGCTGAATAATAGCCTAAGCGGAGCCAAGACGTAAATACATACACAAATGTGCACTCCAACCAGCTTCATTCATAGCTACCCAAGGGGAAAGGGTGCTGGTGTTTTTTTATAACGCAAGAGACAAGGTTTCCCTGAGTTAGCATTTTAATAGGTTAAAGTATTCATGCAGGCATGCGGATGTGCACATTTCGCGGTCCTTGACTGCGAAGCAGTAACCCTCCTCCCTTCTTGCGAGGCCCATATGGCCGGGTACACGCATCGCAGCGGCGATGTATCCCTCGAATTCGGTGTTTTCTTTTCTTCTTTCCTCGACGGCCCCGACGCGACGCCGCGCCGGACTCCCCGCTGCGACGACGTTCGCCTTGGGTCGCCGGAGGACCACCCGCGGGACGCAACCGCCAACGCTCCTGGGAGCCGCGACCCAGAGGACTATAAGATAAAAAAAAAGACAATGTCAGGAAGCAAAGGAGCAAAATCAGGCCGCATCGAGTCTTTGCCTGGGCATGCTCACGTCTCTGACCGCCGCGTGCATACGTGATCATGCGTGTGCGCTCTTACCGTGCCCCTTTCGCTTCGCTTTCCGTGTCTTGCTTTGTTATTGGCTCTCCTTGAGACGTACAGACTACCGCCGGATACGCATGCGCCGAAAAGGCCGAACGGGGAATATATACACGGGACGTCGCGGTGGCCCTGCTGAGTTTGTGGAGAACGCGCCAGATTTGGGCGCTTTGTTGTTGCGCTCGCGTGTGGGACCAGCTGCGTTAATGCCCTTCCTGGATGGGCAAAGTAACGATCGGCCGCCTACCGCTGGCCTGGAAAACGGCAGACTTGGAATGCCGCCGCAGCCGGGTGTGTGCGCGTGCCGTATTCTCACCGGCAGTATTCAAATCGATGCTCTCGGCCGGTTCGCGGATGCCTGTAGCACTGAGAAGATGGCCGCTCTAGTCAGACCATTGTGAAAACGGCCTGTATGCAACCGAATCGAAACGGTTATATACGATGCCGGCGACGGCGCCTCTTGAGTAGCGTGTTGCGATAAGCGGACTGCGCAGCGCTTTGTTCGCATATCACCAGTTCCCTAAACGTGTACGCGGGGCCTGTCGTTATTCAGAACTGACTGGGCATCGCTCACAAGCTCCCCAAATGTACAACATAAGTTATTGGGGCGTGAATGGGCGGAGCAGGTCGCAAACAGTATGGAAGTCCCTGCAGCGATGCTACGCACGGCTCATTTTGCAGGTGAAACAAAACCTACCGTGTCGCCTTCCTCTTTTTGTTTTAGGCTTGGCTATTTAAGCGAGCATCTGCGTTTGGGTGGTGTTTTCGTTTCGCTGCTTTGAACTGGGCTCACTGCCCCGGCTGATATAATTTCTACGCGCACTGATCCACGCCCTTTCTCATGGCCTCTTGAACAACGGACATACGTGTTTTTGTTGTTTTTTTTTTTAATATGAACCATATCAACGTAAACAGGAAATGCAAAAAAAAAATGATTTTGGGGGACATTTAAGCTCGGTCGTTAAAAGTATGACTCTATAACGCAAGCGACCATCCGGTATTGGAAACCCCTCGTTAACCAAGCCGTATGAATATCCTTGTGTGGCCTAACTGCAGTGTGCCTGACTGGGCATCCAAGAGCACTGGAAGGCTGATTCTTATTCCATCTTCCCACCTCAAATATGAGCAACCCGAGTTCGCAGCTCCTCCCAACTTTCTCATATCGTTAGTTCTCGTTAAGTCGCATGAACCATCGAATAATGAGCGCTCGGCCATGTCAGATGCCATCAGCTGCCAGCTCCATGCTGGTCAATTTTCGCTCACAACAAATTTTCTGTGGTTAAAATGCGACACATTCTTATGCGAACAAACAATTTACAACAATATTACACCTACGTGAATTAAAGTACTAAGCGAATAGTTAGATTATTATTAGCGCGTAAATTTTTATTTTGGCTCTTTGCGATGCGAGACTCTAGATCTGACGCAGTTTTGTTTCAAAAGCTGAATAGTAGGCTTCCATCCCAAGCGTTGACGTGACAGCCAGCTTTTTCTGTTGAAAAACTTTGGCAGCGGGAAAGTAAAAGCGCTAAAATATATGGGATCTAGAATTTTTTTTTTATCGATATTTATTGCCTCGGGTCAACAGTAGGTTATGAGACGAAGGATGAATAAATCATTAAATGAATTGAAAAAGGATGGCTGATTTTATGAAGTCCAGAAGTGAGTGATGATGAGGTCCCTGCGTCCAAGTGACGTATGAAGCAGGATTGATTGCTGAAAGGCCAGCTATGCTCAGGTGCCGGATTCGGGTTGGTTTGGGATCTAGAATTTATCCCGCTTCACTGCAGCCCCCTAAGTTGATAATTAGTTTTTAAATGGTAGACGAAGACAGGACACAACACGACAGGACAACTGCTCGACCTGTTACCCCCTGTCTTCACCTGTCATTTCACCCAGAAAAATAAATCAGAAATTTCAAGCCACAGCCAAACAGCCCAACTAGAAACAATAAACCTGAATGTGACAGAGTCTCATTCTAAGCGACGGGCCTGATTATCCCTTCGTTATCTTCGTCTTCTGGATTCAGATCTTCCGTCAACCTTTTGATACCCTTCGGATTCGATCGTAACGTAGAGCTGGAAAAGAGATAAGTGAAACTGCGCTCGAAACATATGAGGCTCAAACTGACAAATAAAGCTCTCACGACTTGATCTGGCTCAATGTATTTTTATAATCTGAAATAAGATTTGCGTACGAGCTTTTAGGCCTTACTGAGCTGCTTTGTTATTGCATAATTTCTAGGGAAAATATGACTGGACTTAGTTGCAATTTCAAGAGTCAAAAATATTTATTCAAGTGCAACAAGGAAAGCTCGTACAAAGATATTTGGACCGACAGCTGACGCGGCTCATCAACGGCCCAATACAAACATAACATAATAACACAGAGGTCAGCTGCTCGAAATACAATACACAAAATGTCAATGTTTCAACCGCGCTTGCGTTTCAAGGAAGTGTCGCTTGTATGCCAGTGTAACATTTCTACCGTGTTTTATTTTAGATTGGCAATGAGTTCTGAATTTTGGCTCTAGTGAATTCGATTCGTCTTTGTGCACTCTGCGACAAATAAGATTCAAACTACCATTGCTTGCTCGGCTGATATTGCGAAAGGGTCTACCGAACAGTATGCATAGAGGCAGGCGGTAATTCGTAGTGATGATACTGTTCACCAAAAAGGCACTTTGTAATCAGGTAAGGTGTTTAACGACGTAGTTTGACGTGCTTCAAGTTTGTGATTCCTAAAGTTTTCCGAGGGAGTAGGAGCTGCGGTTCCCAGAGCGAATTTTTAAAATCTCAGCAATAGCCATAAACTATTTTTTCATGTTGCTGACCATGTTTCACAGCAGTAACTAATAAACCTTCGGCACAAAAAAAAGTACAAACACAGGAGAAAGCTTCGGAGAAAGTGCTGGAATGCCTTTAAGAGAACAGCAAAAAAAAAAAAAAAAACAGCCATACGGAACTGTTTTATATTAATTGAGCACTGCTCCATGCATTCCCCATGTATTTAAATGAAGGTACGCTTTGAATAACAATACTGTTGATGGATATAAAATATAACTTCCATCAACAAGTCTTTGTTTGCAACCAAAATGCGCATGCTTGCTTTTATTGGTGATTAAGTTTAATTGGTTATTATGAAACCGTGTCCAAATGCACTGCAGCTCATAACTTATCGTCTCTTCCATTACCATGAGTGAGTTGCCATTACATGCAAGTGCGGTGTCATCAGCGTACATCAACACCTTCGAGCACTGTAGCAAGGAATGAAAAATTACTTCTGAAAATATATAAATTACATTGCCAATCACTTTCCTAAAAATCTCGTGGAAGTAATTAAATTACATTACCAACTACTGCTTTCAAAAAGTGCTGACTTTTGATCACAATTACCCTCGAGAGTAATGAAATTACTCTAAAAAAACTTGCCATTATTCATTAGCATAGAAAATAAGTAAAAGGAGTGAATGAAACAGCAGCCTCTCTTCAAACGCCCCGACGCACGCATTATTTCGCCTTCCCGCCAAACTCCGTCATAGACCACTATTCCCTCCCTGTTCTTGCCTGTATCACGAGCCATTACCAAGAAAAGACACGGGTAACAAACAAAGCGAAAACAGAAGCATATGTTCCAACCCTCGTCACTTTCAATGCGCTCAAGGCACAAACGAGCTGCGAACCCACCACTGCATGGAGTTGTCGCCACCGTTTGAAGCAACGGAGTGAAGTTATTGTTGCTTTGGTGGTCTTGTGGAATTCACCTCGGCAGCTTGGCCCGCTAATTAATGTTCGCGCCACGAGCACATCCGCCTGCCCCCCTCCCTCAACTCGTGTGAACAGTAGGACCAGGCACAATTGTCCATTTAGCCGACGCAACGTTGCTACTGCGCACTCCTCTCCAGTTTGGAACTCCGTTCTGCGCTGTTTGTTCCTTTAGCCGCTCCTCGGAGCCTTATATTTTGCTGCTTGGGGATGGTCGCGACTCCTCGTAGTATGCCCGCAGTAAGCATACAAGCGGAACATCACTTGTCTCAGCAACATAGTTCTACTCACTTCTGTCCATTCTTGCCCACTGTTTACGCTCGTGCAGGCTCGCCGTTGCTTCGTTACTGCTTTCAAGGCGTCCTACCAGGCATAACGTTCATTTGTCTCTACAGAAAGCAAAGGTGAATTTTAGGAAATGTAATTTAGAAAACAATTACTTTTGCTTCGAAATTACTGACCTTAGATTACATTACTAAATTACTAGACCAGAGAAGTATTATACATTACACATTACCTGAAAAAGTAGTGCAATTGCGGTAGTTTGTCTGCAGTAAAATATTGTGGACGTCTGCACTTCAGCGCCTTCGGGAGGTCGTTGAAGAAAAATTGGGGGGACATCTCCCCTGCGAATCCTCGTCCGCGTATACATGCACGTCGCTACCCACTTAATGATAATTTCATTCCTGCTTCTATAATCCAACACTAACTCATTAGCATAAAGTTGTAAGCCACCAGATATTACATGAAAGATCACCCGACCTAGACATAAAGCCCCACTTTAACCAAGCCGCATGAACGTGCCTGCTTGGCCTATAGGAGTAGCGTGCGTCCAATCTAGATCCAAAGCTCCTGTATGGTGGCCTGGATTCTGATCTCACCCTCCCATCTCAAGTGCAAAGCCCGTGCCTGTCAACTTGGCTATTCCATGTGGTCTCGTGACGTCACATAACCAGACAACCAATCAGTGCACGACCACGTCACCTGCCAAATACCACCTGCCAGAACCACCACCCGCGATTTTTCGCTCCCAGCGCCCACGCCAGATTTTTAAGAGAATCGTGCCTTTAACGCTGTCGTGTTTAAAAAAAAAAAAAGAAGAAGAATAAAAAATGCCTCAAGATATGGCTCCTTTTGTTATACCACAGTAATGTTTCAAAATGCATACCTGCACTGCTTAACAAGCGCTTCTTGTGATGTTAAGCAACTGAAAAAAATGAAGAGGTATAGGTATGTATGTATTGCTTATACCACGAGTTGATTTCAAAAAAAAAAAAAAAAGATAGAGTGAGAAACACTGTAAAAAGCCTTTTTTTTTTTTAGTATATATAAATGCTTCTGCTGCGTTGCTATGATTACGACGAGCAGATATATTTAGTACAGAAGGAATTATTTTGCAAGCAACTCACTGATGGCACTCAACAACGATATTGGTCAGCAGCTCAAAAGACTGTTAGGTTCCTCAGTTTTATATATAAGGCAACTTTTTCATCTTTTTTTTTAATATTATAGGCAGCGTGAGAGAGCTTAATGCGTGATTGAAGATTCTACGTAATTAGACACTGAGCAAGTCTTTGCTGCCTTTAATTATCTTGGTTTGTATTCCACCTGGCCCAGCTGCTTTTTCTTTTTCTTTTTTTGTGCTTATATCTGCTACAATACTTCAGACTTCAGCTGTTTTTATGTTAGAGAAAGAATATACAATTAACGATTCGAAGAAAACTTGCTGTCTGTATTAATAAGGAAGGAGAAGGAGATTTGGCTGTGTACTGCTCAGAGATGGTGAAAATTGGTTAAAGTGATTGGCAATCGCGGTCACGAAGTTTACAGGAACGGTACGTATATTTTCTTTTCCTTATTACTGCAATCTTTCTTGCTATCTCACACTTGCCTAGACTTTTTTTCATGACAAGTGACCAGATTAGTATTTTTTAACTTCTTTGATTTTCGCATCATAGTCAGGGATTTGTTTCTATAGCGTTTAAATTATCCTAAGTAGTAATTCAGGGCAACTTCAATGGGGATGATTCAGGGACAGAAAAAAGCGGACTGTGCAGCCCACGAAGAAAGGGAAGTTACAACGCTTCTCAAAGTATTGGCTGATTATCTCGCTGAGCACTGCAAAGACTGCGTTGGTTGCAGAGACCAAAAATGACCGGCTGACCTTCACAATGTAGAGGTTATGAAAAGGATGAAGGATAAGTTAGCCAGAGAGATTTATGAAGCATATGCAGTCTGTGACTTGGGTGACCAATGTGTCAGCATGCCATCGGTGGCTTTGTTGAAGAAAGAAGTAGAATTTTTGCGCAAACCGGCAGGATGTTAACGACAAGAAAGAAGTTGGCTGCAGACGTGAAGTGAAGGAAGAAGATGTGCGGTTTCCAGTTAATATAGTTGTCAGTGCAGCGTTGTCCTTGTGTGCGTGTGTGTGCCTCTTGCGCTTTGTGTTGTTACCTGCTCTGCTGCCTTCTTCCAAGAGATGTATGACCAACTAGCTCATTGTTCGACTCTATTATGATTATGAAGAATACGAGACTAGAAATAAAGGCTCAATCTAGCCCTTTCTTAAGCTAAAACATTGTGGAATGAGGCAAATGCGGGACGATAACGCGGCAGAAGTCGCACAGAAATCGCCACCGCGACATCGCCCTCCGGAAGAAGTTCGCCTGCGGTTGCTTCCTTTTACTGTTAGCTCCGTAAGCTCCATAGAGGTCTGAGCGTAGGTGGAATTACAAACAAAACCAGTGGAAATGACATTCTTCCCACAGGGTCTTTCACCTATGTCACCGAATGCAACTGGAATCGAGTGGTATTTCGAAGCTTTGTCGTGTAGAAGGTGGAGTGTTCGGTGTATGCAACAGTTGTGGGGCACGCAACAACAGCAAAGGTTGTCAGCAGTTAAAATTAGGAGGATATGAGAACAAAGAAGCAGCTCCTTTGAGAGCACAGGCTCAGAAATATGGCACTGACACTGCTCAACATGTTACTAGCGTACAATCTAAAACAGGTTGTTTTACTCCCTACTCGTGTAACTGAATCAACAGCTTCAGTATTAGACCTAATCCTTTGTTCAAATGACATAAAAAACTATGCTACAGAAGTGCATTATTGAATTTCCGACCATTAATTAGTGATGTTCAGTTGTACCCTCCCGTGCAGCGCCGGGAGAGCTGCTTCCAAGTTCATGACAGTAAAATAATTTTTCTTTAGCAGATCATTTAAGAATTGCTTCCCATTTAGAAGGCTTGCAACAGTCATTTAACTCTAGAGCCATTAATACACTTTGGGTAAAGTTCGTCTTTTTGACGCTACTGCCTCCACAGTTCTGTTCCAGATAAGAAAACGAAAAGAAAAATTATTCACATTAAAGATGAGCTTAAAAAGAACAACCCTACAACTTCCATCATTAGCAGCCTGAAAGCTACCCTTTCGAAAACGTTACGTAAATCGAGAGGGATATTTTAATTGACGCTCACCCGTTTTGTAAGTGAAAATCCTAGTAAATTCTGGCAGTTTCTCGCAAACAAAGCAGATCGAAAATTTGACAAAATATTCGTGGATGACTTCGCCTTTGCAGACAAAAAGGAGATTTCAGATGCTTTCAAACTTATTATAAAAGTGCGTTTACTAAACCTAATGAATCTGATGAGGCTTTCCGCAACAAATTCCCGACTGACTCTCACAGGAGTATAACTATTAGTCTATTAGAAGCGAAAGAATCCTAGAACTGCGCTTAGATCCGAAATAATCACCCGATCCCAATAACATTCCCACTGTTTTTCGTTAAAACGTACGCTCAAATATTAGCTATGTTCTTGGTGATTATACTTAATAAGTCGCTTTAATTGGGTTTCGTGCCAGATGAATGAAAAATATTTCTCGCTCCCTTTTTAATAGGGTCAGATGATTGGAAGTTGGCAATTACAGAGCTATTTCATTTTTTCCGCTTGCTACAAACTGCTGGAGACTGTACTTACGGAATGTTTCTTAGAACAATCAGGGATTTTAACAAATGCTCAGCATGGCTTCGTACGAGGATTTTCAGCTACAATACAACTGGTCGTCACTGTAGATGAACTCGCCAAAGTACTTGACGACAGGGGTCAGGTGGGCATGACTATTTAGACTACTCTAAAGCTTTTGACAGAGTTCCCCATAATAAAATAACAACGAAAATGAATTTGACTACATTAACAGACATCTAGCTCAAAAAAAAAATTAACTGGAATAAATCGTATTTGTCAAAAAGGAAACAGTCTGCCGACATCAAAGGAGCCGAGCCTCGCTTCTTAGAGATCTACTCAGGTGTGCCTCAGGGGTCGGTTTTGGGTCCAGTGCTATTCAATATTTATATTAATATACTCGTAAAGACTCTTCAACCCCCTGTGCATGTTAAGCTGTTAGCTAATGATCGCACTCCTTTTAACCCAATCAAATGCGTTGGTGATCAGCTTGTTTTGAATGCTAACCTATACAACTGCTAGCAAATTGGTGCTCCAAATAGGAAATGGTTATTAACATTGATCAAACTGTTACTGTCTGCGTCAGTGCAAACATTTACATATTAAAGTTTGTGCACCATATCAATAACGGTATAATCAGAGAGGTAAACAAATAAGTACCTAGGTGTCACAATAACTTCCCAGATGAAATGGACAAATCACATAGGCAGTGTATGCTCCTCCGCCCGTAAAGAGCTTTGTTTTCTCAAGCTTCATATGGCCAGATGTACATAGCGCATTAAGGCTCAAAACATATAAATCCATAGTGAGACCAAGTCTCAAATATGCCTGCATTGCATGGGACACTTACACAGCAGAGGACGCGCTGAAATTTGAATAAAGTCCAACGCCTTGCGGTTCGCTTTATCTTCAATCGGTATAAGCTCATAGACTCAGCGTCCGCTATGTTGAAGCAGGACTGGAGCCATCGATAGACACAAGAAACAAAGCATGTCTTAAATTATTGTAGTCACTATACGTCTCCCAAATACGTATCCGACCAGAAAACTACATCACCAAAGATCCCACGCGACTGTCACGTCATAAGCACATGCTTCTGTCTTGCGCCCATTTTTGCGTGCACCAAGGGATACAAACACTCATTTTTCCCGCGAACAGTTTCAAACGCTCTGCCCCACTACTCCCAGTTCTTTCATCCTCCTTGACGAATGTGCCTAGGCTCTTTGGGGCCACGTATTTTGCTATAATGTCTCTCTCCACTATGTAATTTTCGTATTATTTCGCATTTTTGTAAATATAGTATAACAGATTCTACTTGTTGACCTTTCGTGCTTCCCGATGTCATGATTAATGATTTCTGGTGCTTATATATCCCCCTTTCCGGCTTGGACATGTGACATGTCCGCAGTATTTCATAAATAAAAAATTAATTAACGAGAATTTCAAAAATGTCCACAGAGCAAAGGATAACGCTGATAAAAAGGAGGCTCAACTGGCGCGAAATTAAATTCTCAAGTCCTAATACCGCGCTGTAACAATACCATTTCGAAGAATCGTGCATGGCACTCGAAGATCTGTAGTTGCTCAACGAATGTGGCGCAACACCAAATGCATTCCTCGTGGGCACGATTTCCTCAAGGGCTCCCTCATATCGTTATAGCATGATGGTGCTATTTGGGTTTGTTTTTGTTTTTGTTTTCGACACCCTAAAAGCCCATATGCGCCAAACATGAGGGTGAGGTAGATTCAATAATAATAATAAAAAAAAAAAAAACAGATTCGAACAACAAAACAAAAAGGACTAAAATAGAGTAAGCAAACTAAAGAAATCGGGTACGAATTAGCAAAAAACATTGGTTGGACTAGGTTCTAAGAAACAGAGAAAAATACATAGGTAACAATATCAGCAATATAACAAACTTCCGGGAAGCATAACAAAAATGACGCCATCCGAAGTCATGAGGCGCATTTTAAGTGCAAGCTTTCAAAAGGACAATCGAATGGGATAAACTAAGCAACATTTAGTTCGAGCAGCAATGTTTCGAGATATATATAATGACATGTGAAACGAATACGCGAAATAAAAGCTGTTGTTTCTATAATCTCGACGGTTATAGCGTGTCAAGCTCGCATATTTCAACGCAAAGGAGGAGGAATTTTAGTTTCTGTGAAATCGCGGCACCATTCAGAAGATGTTGCGTATGCGCTAAAAAGTACTGAATCACTAAAGATGACATTTACCATACAGATTGACCGCTACTTCGTCAACGCAATCTATGGACCGTTAAGTAGAGTAGGTTTTGACAGACATGAGTGGAGTGCTTTGAGTGATGCAAAGCATGTTTTAGTTTGATTTGGTATATAGATTTTAACATCCCAAAGTGACTGAGGCTATGAGCGACACCGTAACGGAAGGGCTCCTTTCGACCCCTTGGAGTTATTGAATGCTCCCTGACGTCGCACAGTATACATAGGCTTCTCGCCTCCATCGAGAAGCGGCCCGTGGCAGCGATTGAACTCGCGATTGGGCTTAGCAGTCGAGCGCAGTAACCACTTAGCCACCGCGGCTGGGCAGTGTTGGGAAGTATGAGAAACGATTTTTTTTTTTGTGTAATTCAATATTAATGTCCGGAACACTTGGGAACTCGCATTCATATCTAATTAGACCCTTAGTAGTACGTGAACTAAACAATACCACTGAAGATCACTCAATAGTGGCGCGGCGAACATTTTGCACAGAGCGGCGCATAGACCACATTGCGGCATCAAAAGTTAGTGAGCGAATGTATGTTTATTTAGAGGGGGTAGTTCTTGGGCTTTAAAGGAGATGAAAGATGGGAAGGTGTGGTTAAAAGTAAAACCAACTGGTGTTGGTGCACAAAGGCATAAAGTATGGGATCATTATTTTGTCTGTATAGCTTACTTCGATAAAAAAATTTCTTTCAAGCGTAAATGGAAAGATTTAAACGACGGAAATAAGCAATGCGTTAGTTGACAAACTAACAAAAGGGTGCAACTGGCAGGTATGAGGACGGGTCGAAAGGTATGAGAAGCTTGCGAACATATTCTCTGCCAAGAAGCTGGGTATTGAGGAAACAGTTCCGACAAATTAAGGGAAGTCGGGCATTTTAGAAAACTAGATTGGTGAATTTATTGGTGCCTTCGTAAATTTCCTTGATGAACATAGAAGAACAAATGATATACGACTAAAAAGAAGGGTGGTTGTAAGCAACTCTCAAATCTGCATATCTACCGCCAATGAGAGAAAATTATATCTACTGAAACTTAAACAAGATGTAGATTTTAGGCAGTTGGTATTGACTGCAAAAAATAGCAAGCGTAATTCGGAACATTGACAAACCTAGACGGGATGTCTAACCGAATTTTTTTTCGGATTCCGTTCGGGTTCGGATCCGGTTTTGGCTCTGGAGACATATTCCGTTTCACTTCGAACCGATCCGACCCTGCCCGAACCGGTTAAAACGGGTTCAGAAAAGTATATATATATCTTCAGGTTTATTTTTTACTCCACTTTTTTTTTAATACTGAGTTTTTCTTGTTGGATTACATAATAAAAGCTGAAAATTCACATTGTACTCCGTCTATTATTTTTGTCGTCAGGTGTGACCGGCTCCATTTAGTCGTACAAACCTCAGAAAAATGTTTATAACGAGTGACCAATGATTAGAGCAGGATGGGGGAAAATAATTATTATTTTCATTGGCAGATAACCAACTCTGTCATGCGCCGAAAAAAAAATAATAACCTTTCCTGCGGCGCTTTTCATGTACACAAGCTTTCACATGAAGTTTATTTTAGAGCGAGATCTCTACTAATATAAATGTACAACAATGTTTCGTGCGGCACCCACTACAGGTCTTTGAAATTAAATCAATTAAAACCAAGCACATTCCCCAGGGGCAACGATGTATATACCATAAATGTGACTATACATCGCACAGCACACGGACGGCTTTGCATTTCGCTTTTCTATGGAGGTGAAACGCGAAGACACTCATGCGTTGTGGCCTGAAAGCCGCTGACAAAAGGCCCCTCCGCCACTTATCATTGTTGGAGTCGTCGTATTTGCCGGAGAACTGGATTACTTCACTTTCTCGCTCCTGCGGCCGCGACGCGATGCGACCACCGTTTTGTTGTGCGTCATGGTTGCCTGCATAAGCGCTCTATATAACTTCTTATAGAACCACTCGAGGCTAGAGGGATATGTTTAGTGGCATAATTTACAACAAGCACGACATGATAAGGTGGCTGCTCGCAAAAACATTATGTGCTCATTAAATGCTGCCAACATTTTTGTTTTCCGCCACAGAAATACAGAAGAAAGAGGACATGTGTTGAAGTCGTCAGAGTTCAATGACAAGAGAGGATATGCTTTAATCCAAGAAATGCTCTCTCGATGCTGTCTTTTGTCGATGGCACAGCAAGTGCTACTGTAGCTTGTGAATACAGTTCTAGGCTCTGCAATTTCTCCTCCCAAAATTTCAAACCACTAGAGTACTTATAATCTGGACATCTTTTCAAAAGCGTAGAGCAGGCTCGGTGCTTGTTTGAATTTGAGAGAACTGCAGCTGTCTCCAAGTTGCAGGCAGTCTTCTTCTCTTTCCATAAGAAGCGCTTCAAGCTCATTCTTAGCTTCAAAGCTCTTAGGGGGAGATTCTTCTGCCGCCTGTAGTGGTAGATGATCGCCGCCAGCGATCCTACGAAGCCGCTTCCATGTGGTGGCCAAATGCTGTTTTGCTCGGCACCTTTCCTCGCTGGTCAACATTATGTGGTATAGAGGGTCTCGCACTGCAGTTCATCGCTTGCACAATTACTGCCATTCCCTCTTCTGTTTATTTTTTTTTTTTCATTAGGGCCTATTCGCGGTCTCCTTCGGTCCACTAGACCTCGTCCAATTCCCTGCTGTTCAAGGTTTTGTCCCAACTACCTCGTTAGTTGGGACAAAACCCTCATTAGTTAAGTTCTACCTCAATAGTGCACTTCTAGCTTTCAGTGCCACTCTCTAGACTGTCTTAGGTATTCGCATGATGGTGGATAAAGCGATGAAACATTTTTTTTCTTTCGACACCGCAGTTGTACGGGCAGAAATAATGGCACACGAAACAAAGCTTGTGAATTAATACTCCTGCCAGTAGTTCCTCACAGTTCCTCCTCCACCCAGTATTCGCACTTTAACATCGGAGCTTCATTCCTTGCATAGTTTCACTTGCCAAGAGAAAAAATGCAAGCAGCCATTGCTGAGGACAAAAGGGGAAATCAATTTATGGAATTATCTGTGTTCAGATACAACTCAAGAACAGACTGGTAAATTGCTGCCCACGGCGGCCTTTCCACCATCAGCGTCTGCTTATCATTCTGAAGTCTCGGTCAGTCAAACTACATCTGCTGGTGTCGCATCGCAGATACGGCTTCTATGCACGTTACTCATTGCGAAGTCGTCCAACGATGGGAATATGAAATGATTTGAGTGACATCTTTTTTTTTTTTTTTTTTTTTTTTTTTTTTTTTTTTTTTTAACAGATTCGTCATGTGGTTTTTGAGTTGTGCATGATTATATATTTATTTATCTGAATATGGAAAGTCACCATTTATGTGCTATTATTTCATTGCCTAGGAAGGCTATCGAATGGGGCCGCTTTCTACATAAGCGGCGCGATTGCGCAGTCCGTGTTTGGGACAAAACGGTAGCCCGACACCAGACATTTGTGCTACACAAGTGGCAATTAATGTTCCTCTGTTCTTGTCATCTTTTTGCTAAGAACAATTTTTCACTATGGTTGTGATGTTTGCGCTTTGGAAATAAGCAAGAAGAGCGCTTTACATGCAGCGGTGAAAGAAAAAAATAATCTAAGTAAGTTGCCTGCAAACGTTGGTCGGAACAGTACCGCGAACCGGTTCGTAACAGTTCTCCCGTTTTGTTCCGGTTCGGGTTCAATTCCAAGATAGCAGAAAAAAGTCGAGTTCGGTTCGGTTCTGGTTCCGGGCGAAAATTCGAATTCTATTCCAGTTCGACACCCTGCTTAAAGATGCCATCTTAGCCATTATTAATGGATTGATAAGCACAGATGTTGTACTGCACTTTAAATAGAAGGTGTGAAGGTTCATCAGAGTAGTTGCACTATTAGCGAATATAATGGAAATGCTTAGTAAAAATAATTAGTGACTAGAACTTGCTTTTTCACAACTGAATGGGAGTTCGGTATGGAAAAAAGCGTTAACATTTCTAGATAACTTTCCAAAATTTGTGCGTTTCAAAATTGATAAAAAAAGACAAGTCTCCTTGTCCTTGAATTTGACTAAAGCATGGGATACTACCGACAGAAACTTGTTTATTTATTTATGCCTTAAATGTCTTTATTGGTGTATTAGATGCCTGGTAATTCCTAATAGTGGGAATTCATTGCTGAAAGGTCGCTGGATGAATCTGATTAATCGCGTGGGCAGGACGGTGATTCCAGTCCTTTGCTGTCTGGACAAAAATGTCAGAGGTCACTGCAGAAACTGCATTAGAAGAATGCGAGAGCATTAGTGCAGCCATGACGTTGTCGACTCATAATTGGCGACTTTCTGCGTCTACTTACCCATTCCGTTAATATCCGACCGCCACTCTTCGACCTCCGATGCTACCACTTGACGATGTGTAATTTTTTGGTGACATTAAAGACACATTTGTTGCTTTGAACGAGCTCTTCATTTGATTGATGCAACTTTCTTAGCTCACAACGAGTGCTAAGTTCCTCGTAATCACGTGCCAACTGCGACAGATCCATATCTTCTCTTACTATAATTTCTTCATCATTCGATGGAAAGAGGCTCTCTGACCACGACACATAGTCTTCGTCCATGCAGCAAGTCGCGCGACCACGGCCGCACAACCGGACGCTGATAGAGTAACGACGCTCGGTGACGTAGGGTCAGACGTTCTCTCGCGTCGAATGCGGGGGGCGACTGGCCCTGAACGGGAAGCCGCTCATTATATACTCAAGATACCACATGGCCGGTGTGACGTCATATGGAAGGTTCTAAAGCTATTTGAAAACCTGCATATCACCCTACTTCTCAGACGTCGGCATCTCGCGGCATACAAGTCAGTTTAACGCGGACTTCTGATTGGCTGGCTATGTGATGTCATCAAACACACTGACGTCCCTGGTAGCGACGTCACACGCCTTATGACGTCGCGAAACCCTTGACATCACATGACTTAATTAATTACGCAGCGTTTCTTAATGTCTCGTGACTTGCATACCTAATGGCGTCACATGAGTAAATTCCGGTGACACATTTTGCGGACAGATTTTGCGGAACCGATTTTGCGAACATAGCCATCTAATGCATTTGCATTGAAAAAGCGCTTAGATGCTCAGTGACATATACAAACTGTGGATAGACTGCATTGCTGCAATCATGACTATGACAAACGCTGTGAGCAGGCATTATGCCGGAGTGCTCGGGTTCGAGCCCGACCACCGGCGGCTGCGTTTCGATGGAGGCGAAACTTAGATTGATTGATTGATTTATAGGAAGGGAGAAGGCGCGGTAACTGTCTCACTTGTTTTCTGTGGACACCTCAACCACGCCGTAAGGGAAGGGAGGAAGGTGGCAGTGAAAGTGGAAAGAGAGAAAGAGGAGCCGTAGTGGAGGGCTACGGAGTAATTTCGACCACCTGGGGATCTTTAACGTGCGCTGACATCGCACAGCACACGGACGCCTCTTCGTTTCGCCTCCATCGAAACGCAGCCGCCGAGGTCGGGTTCGAACCCGGGTACTCCGGCACAGTAGTCGGGCGTCTTACCACTGCACCACCCCGGCGGGGCAGACGCGAAACTTAGCGGCGTCCTTGTGCTGTGCGATGTCAGTGCACGTTAAAGAACCCCAGGTGGTCGAAATTTCCGGAGACCTCCACTACGGCGTCTGTTATAGCCTGAGTCGCTCTGGGACGTTAAACCCCACAAACCAAACCAAACCTAGGTGCAGGTGACAAAACTTGTGAAAAAGCTAGACTATTTTACGGCGTGAATCAAGGGATACAAAATTAGATTTTTATTTTTGATTACTGGTACTGGAATGAAAGCAGTAGTCAGAATGAATGTATTTTGCTAAGTTTGCTGCAGGATTCTGGGTAGCTTCGACGGAGAGAAAAATGTCACTCATGAAGGTTTCAAGCTGCACATTTATATTTCATTTCGGGACGAATGACCGTTAAGTAGCTCAGCTGTTTTGCTTAAAGGAGGCGCTGGTCGCAGGTTACGGTATAGAAAACCAAGCATGCGACTGCCGTCTTTAAATGGGGTAAGCAAATTGGAAATGGTCATGTCAAGGTTTTTATAAGAGTCGACTGCGAAAATTTCTGAACCAGAGCTACAGTATTTAGGGGATGAAAATGACTGTCTACGGTGAAATGTAATAAGTATTTTCCAGGCATGAGACATTTGCTGCACCAGATTGAAATGCAGTTCGAGTTGTCAGCTCGCAATAGTTTGGTTTGGTTTATGGGTTTCACGTCCCAGAGCAACTCAGGCTATGAGAGACGCGTAGTGGAGGCCTCCGGAAATTTCGACCACCTGGGGTTCTCTAACGTGCACTGACATCGCGCAGCACACGGGCGCCTTGCTTTTCGCCTCCACCGAAAAGCGGCCGCCGGGGCCGGGATTCGATCCCGCATCTTTGGATACAGCAGTGTCCTAATCACTGCTGGTTAGGAAACTGTCCCCTAACCACTGCACCACCACGGCGGGGCAGCCGTTGAAATAGTCATATGCCGTTACCTTTAGTGATAAGCGGACAGCTTACGCAGTCGTCACCAAATAATCACATGTGATAAATGATACCAGCAGATAGGCCACTAATATGGATTAAAAGAGCAAAAAGCCGAGTATTGTGTGTTGTGATACATCGTTCATGGACCACTTTGTCAAGGATTTTCACAAAATGTAAGAATACTACATGCATTGATATGCTTAGATCTATGTTATAACAAATGTCATTAATGAATAGAGCTGCGCGTTTATTTGGTAACCGAATTGCAGAAGAAAAAAAAAAGTGTTTTTCTTGACATTGGTATTGCATGTGGAAAATATGCGAACACTTCAGCAGCTAAATTAATTTTTTTTTTCTGTGTAGTAGGCCTAAAATTAATATTCAGAAGACTAAGGTAATGTTCAACAGCCTCGGTTCCACATCTTGCAAGTACACCAAAAATCTTTAAAAGCCTGCAAAGGAAAATACTCATCTGAAAATATTTAAAAGGGTTTAATGTTCTAGGTCATGCAATATGAATTTAATTAACCATGATACAAAATTCTTTCAATGGCTTAAGACCACAAAATGTACACCTCGCCTATCTGTAGAAAAAATTAACTGCGGCTGTGCCTACAACACTTTGATATCTAAGATGGTCAAAATGTAAATGATTGTCATGTAAGATTTCAAGACTGTTAAAATGCAAGATTGTCAAAATGTAAATGAGTAGCTATAAAATTATGTAGACTAAAGCATAGGCACAGAGAAGTTTCTGACATTTTTTTTAATAGTATGCAAAAGAATAGTGTACAGGAATCAACACGCCGAATTTATTTTTATAACTTTTGTTTTTTTCTAATGTAGTTTCGGTTTGGATTTCATCCGCTGAGAGCGAGATGTGACCGGTTGGGCTGTTACACGCGCTTTGGCCACATAGTGAAGAAAACTGAGATACAATCGTTGCTGATTTATTTTTCGCGATTTTAATTTTTTCTTTGGCTTGCTTAAACATTCGTGCGAATGAGAATGAACAAACAAAGATGATGGCCTCAGCGCGTCTATGACGTAATCTCAGTCGTCTTGCGGTGGTTGAAACCTAAATCGAAACTGGATGGCAGAAAAAAATTGATTATAAAGTATTCACTCCTTTTTCACACACTCCACGTGGCTAGTCACATTCGCACCATGTGCGGCGCGTTTCATACACAACGAAACTTTGGTGTCTCTACTCCAATTCATCTTAAAGGGCCTTACAATGATATTTATGGTAATATTCTAAAGTCGCATAACCATACATGTGGTCTCTTTTAGTATTTGAGTCAAATTTAAAAGATATTTGGATCCAGTATTTCGCAAAGAATTTTTAAAAAGCGCTTACGTTGACCAGTACCAACCGATAAGTGCAAAATCTCATCATCATCATCAGCCGGACTATACTCGCCGCAGGGTGAAGGCCCCTCCCATTTTCCTCCAATTAACCCGGTTTTGTGCTAGCTGCATCTATTTGACCCCTGCGAATTTCTTAATCTTATACACCCAACACCCACCTAATTTTTGGCCGCTCCCTGCTACGCTTACCTTCAATTGGAATCCAGTTTGTTACCCTAAGCGACCATCGGTTATCCTCTCTTCGCACTACATGTCCTGCCCATGCCCATTTTTTCCTCTTAATTTCCACTAGAATGTCGGTAACTTGAGTTATTTCTCTGACCCACTCTGCACGCTTCCTATCGCTTAATGTTACCCTTACCATTTTCCATTCCATTGCCCTCTGCATCGTCCTCAACTTAAGTAGAACCCTTTTCGTTAGCCTCGCCGTTCCAGCCCCATAGGTGAGCACAGGTAGGATAGAACTGTTGTATACTTTCCTCTTGAGCGATACCGGTAGGCTGCTAGTCATAATGTGCGAGTACCTTCCAAATGCGCTCCATCCCAATCTTATTCTCCTGGTTATTTCCCTTTCGTGGTCCAATCTGCAATCACTACCTGCAGACATATTCGCTTATTACTTCCAACGCTTCGCTACCTAACTTTAAACTGCTGTTCTTTCCCGAGGCTGTTTAACATTACCTTAGTCTTCTGCATAGTAATTTTCAAGCCTACCTTTTTACTTTTCCTGTCTAGATCATCAAACATTATTTGCAGTCCGGCCCCTGAGTTACTCAGCAATGCAATGCCATCAGCGAATCACTGATTGGTGAGGTATTCTCCATCTACCCTTATCCCTAACAGCTCGCATTCCAAGTGTCTAAATATTTCCTTTTAAGGAAGCTGTGAATAGTACTGGGTGAATCGTGCCTCCATGTCTAAGACCTTCCTTTATAGGAATTTTGTTACTTTCTTTATTCAGAACCATGGTTGCTGTGCAGCCACTATAGATATCTTTCAGTACTTTCACAATGGCGTACCTACACCCTGATCTCGCAATGCCTGCATGGCCGATGAGGTTCGCGACATCTCACTGCGCGTTGATCGCCGCCCCCTTCCAGTTGACGCCAACTGGGCTTTCTGGCTGCGTCCTCTCATTTGAAGCTCCCAAATGACGCAGGCAGGACGGAGCGTGGAAGAGTTCCGTCACGAGCTGCCTTTTTCTTCTTCTCTTCTTTTTTTTTTTTTTTTTTGATCACGCTCCGGCGTGCACTGAGAAAAGGAGGTACATCATTTTTAATTGCCAGTGTCTTCACTATTAGTGAAGCTAGCTTAAAGATGTTTGCATTTCGGAGACGACTGGTGGATTACCAATTGCTAGTTCGCATTTTCTATTTTTAGCAAATTACTTTTCTTGGCCCCTTCAAAAGAGAGCTCTGATAGCATTAGAAGCAAGATTGCTGCTATGCGTTCCTTTCATTACAGCCGGACATGTTCGTTGTCACTTTTTCATAGTTTTTTGCTCATTTTAGCATCTATAGAAGGTTGTTCATCCAACTACGCCACCACTGTTGGCCCCGTCACGTGACCAGCGTATCTCCCAACTGCCAAATGCCAGCGCATCTGCAAACTGGTCCATGTCACGTCACCCCATGACGTCACACTACCCACCGACCAATCATCGCTTATGCACATCACCTGCGAACTGTCACTTCCAGAGCATGGGCCACGTTTGACCAAAAGTGATCACTTTAGCTGGATCTATTTGCAAGAAGCTAAAAAAAAGAGAGAGAGAGTGAAACGCCCAGCCGTGGTGGCTCTTTTGTCATGGAACTCTACTAAGGAGCCGGGGGACCCAGATCCGAACCCGGCAGCGGTGGCCGCGTTTCAATGGAGGCTAAACGCGATGCGCCAGTGGCTCCCAGAGCTCTTCACTATGGTGTCTCTCGTATATATTGGGTCACTTTGGGTCGTTAAATCAGATAAGCGAAGCTTAAAACACACATTATTGAAGATTAGAGTGTTCTAAATATGATGAAGACAGATTGAAAGGCTGGCAATGCTGGGATAAAGGCTAATATAGAGAAGGGAGCGATCGAGTGCCAGTTTTTTTTTATAGACAAGACCGAATGCAAGTACAGGACTGGACATGGGCGGATAAGAACACCCTATAAAGGGAAATTCAATAGCGAGAAAGGGTTTAATCTTACAGAGATTATCAACGCGAGTAGAGCTGTGGAACTATGAAAAGATGTCCGAACACGAAAAATAGAAGTTGAAGTCAATTAAATAACCAATTAAATATTTAACGTACCATTACGAATGTGTAATGCGAAAATTTCAGCGCTAGCTGCAGTGAGAATGGAAATGTGTCTTTTTTTATTATTCACAGACATGTTCATTTCTTTTTCGTATTCATCGCAAATTCACAGGAAGAGGGGAATTCGGACTTGCCCAGGGCTGTTGTGACGCTGAAAAAAGAAGCTTCTGATGAAAAATTACTTAGAGTGGAGACAGTTGGCCTGCATGCTCGACACGCTGATTAGAACGTACCAAGCTTAACCCCCTCCCCCCCCTTCTCCCCCCTTCTCCCCCGTTACGTGCACCGTTGCAGGCTGAGATGTTCGAAACTGGGTCTGTCCCAGAAAGGGTACAACGAACGACGTTAGCGGAGATGTTTCCAAGCGCGCACTCCAAAGAATGCCGGCCGCGGGGACGGGGTACGTTTAATTGTACCCATTCTTATTGACAATTTTTACCAACTCGGAGCCAGTCTGTGGCGGTGCCTATAGTCTATAGTAACTATAGTCTAAGATAGGCAGCGCGTGGCACCATCTGCTTGCTCCATTGCGAGCGCCTATTCGACGAATTCAGATTTCTCCATAGTTTTCCCCTGAAAGTATTGGTGATTTTTGAGCCATCGACACTGCTTCAGTGCCGCGATCCCGTCGGCAGAGAACTGGCTCGGAAGATTCGCCCTGCGCGCAGCTGGTGCTGAGTAGGAAGCACTTTCGAATGTCGCCGAAGGGAGCGTTGTGGGATACAAAAGATTGGCAGCAACACGCGTGAAGCGTGCTTTTTCGTAAGCCAACGACACAGATAATGCGGGGAGGTGTCATTCTATCGCTTTGCCACCGACAGCAGCTCGGATAAAGGGCAGTTTTTGGCACTCGCGCGCACGCACGCACGCACGCACGCACGTGCGCACGCACACACACACGCACGCACACACACACACACACACACACACACACACACACACACACACACACACACACACACACACACACACACACACACACACACACACACACACACACACACACACACACACACACACACACACACACACACACACACACACACACACACACACACACACGCACGCAGACATAGAGAGAGAGAAGGAGAGAACGGCAGATTGGCAAGCCAAGGATAGCGGTGATGATCCTGTGTTCGCGCCATTTTCAGGGAGATGACCTCTTTCTCCCAGTTAAGGAAAAACTTTGATGATAATTCTTACTCGTTATAATTGAGGCTGCGATGCAACCGCATAACGATACCAAAATTATGCCTCTTAGTAATCTAACAGCAATTAAAACGCCGGGTTTTTCTTCCCGTCTTCGTTTTATACTTTTGCGCTGTTGCTTGCTTACTCTAAGCACTGCTGTATCGTGCTGCCAAAATGAGATAATAAATATGAAGAGACCGGAGCACCGAGAGACGAGCGCAATCGAACAAGTAAGACCAGTGAGCAAGAAATAAAAGAAAGCGGTGAGGCAGGCTGAGGCAGATCGCCAGCAAAGGGTAGGTGTTAGTCCGGATCTGTGAATCGCCCTTCACCAGCCTTACGCCTGGGAGTTGGATCGCAAGCAAGTGAAAACGGGGAAAGAATTCCGCGTCTACTCCCCAAGCTGTCGTGCCTTCGAAATCAGTGCAAGCAATAAGCACTGGAATCTCGCTTTTATCTTCCGTTTACCTTGTGTGTTCTAAACGTTTAGCACTTACAGGACCAATGGGAGCTACACATATTCAGGAACTGTAGGATCCGCATTAGGATACTTGGTGACGTTCATCATGAAATATTATAGTAGGTCCCATAACTGCCTATAGCATCGCTCTCTTGCATCGCTTAAACCAAGCCATGAAAACCTAGACAGGGGCGAGCCGAGCAGGAGGCCACCGCGACGAGAAAAGGTGTTGAGAGTCTGGACAAGGAACAAGGTAACGTAACGTGGGAAATAAAATCCACGGGAAAATAGTTACGGGAGCCTTTGATTATTATTATTGTTGTAATTATCATTGCGACATTGCGTTGCCATTAAGCTCCTTTGCTATTAATAGCTTCTGTCATCATCATTATCATCATCAGCCTGACTATACCAACTGCAGGGCGAAGGCCTCTCCCATATTTCTCCACTTAGCCCGGTTCTGTGCAAGCTGCATCCACTTGACCCCTGCGAACTTTTTAACCTCATCCGCCCACCTAACTTTCTGCCGCCCTCTGCTACGCTTTCCTTCCCTTGGAATCCAGTTTGTTACCCTAAGCAACCATCGGTTATACTCTCTTCGCACTACATGTCCTGCCCATGCCCATTTCTTCGTCTTCCACTAGAATGTCGGTAACCTAAGTTATTTCTCTGACCCACTCTGCACGCTTCCTATCTCTTAATGTTACCCCTACCATTTTTCGTTCCATAGCCCTCTGGGTTGTCCTCAACTTAAGTAGAACTCTCTTGGTTAGCCTCCACGTTTCAGCCCCATAGGTGAGTACAGGCAAGATGCAACTGTTGCATACTTTCCTCTTGAGCGATACCGGTAAGCTGCTTGTCATAATCTGTTAGTTCTTGCCAAATGCGCTCCATCACAATCTTATTCTTGTTGTTATTTCTTTTTCATGGTTACTACCTGTCCTAAGTAGACATATTCGACTACTACTTCCAGTATTTCGTTGCCTAATGTAAACTGCTGACTGTTGAACATTACCTTAGTCTTCTGCATATTGATTTTCAAGCCTACCTTTCTACTTTTCCTGTTTAGGTCACCAATCATTATCTGCAGTTCATCCCCCGAGTTGCTTAGCAAGGCAATGTCATCAGCAAATCGCAGATTACTGAGGTATTCTCCATCTACCCTTATCCCTAACTGCTCCCATTCCAAGTCTCTGAATACTTCCTCTAAGCAAGCTGTGAATAGTACTGGCGAGATTGTGTCTCCTTGCCTAACACCTTTCTTTATGGGAATTTTGTTACTTTCTTTATGCAAAACTATGGTTGCTGTGCAGCCACTATATATATCTTCCAGCACTTTCACGTACGGCTCGTCTACCCCCTGATTTCGCAATGCCTGCATCACCGCCGAGGTTTCAACTGAGTCAAATGCTTTTTCGTAATCAATGAATGCTATGTATAAGGGCTGGTTATATTCCGAGCATTTTTCTATCACCTGATTGATGCTATGGATATGATCGATAGTAGAGTACCGTTTCCGAAAACCTGCTTGATCCTTTGCTTGATTGCAGTCTAAGGTTGTCCTGATTCTATTAGCGATTACCTTAGTAAATACTTTATACGTAACAGACAGTAAGCTGATTGGTCTGTAATTTTTAAGGTCCTTAGAGTCCCCTTTCTTATGGATGAGGATAATGTTTGCATTCTTCCATGGTTCCGGTACCGTCGATGACACCAGGCACTGCGTATACAGGGCGGCCAGCTTTTCTAACACGATATCCCCCCCGTCCTTCAGCAAATCAGTAGTTATCTGATCCTCTCCAGCTGATTTCCCCTTTTTCATAGTTTCAAATGCTTTCTTGACCTCGTCCTTCGTAAGTGGTGGAACGTCCGACTGTTTTTCCCTACCGCCAATCCCCTTACGGTCCTGACTACTTTGGCTACTGTAGAGATCTGTATAGAACTCCTCGGCTACTTTAACTATCTTGTCCATATTCGTGATGACGTTGCCCTCCTTGTCCCTTATCGCATACATCTGGTTTTTGCGTATGCCCAATTTCGTCTTTACCGCTTTAAGGCTTCCCCCGTTATTTACAGCATGCTCAATTTTCTCCATATTATACTTCCTTATATCGGCCACCTTGCGCTTATCGATTAGCTTTGATATCTCGGCCAATGCAATCTGGTCTGTTGGATTGGAAGCTTTCATACTCTGGCGTTTCTTAATCAAATCTTTCGTCTCCTTAGACAGCTTACCGGTATCCTCTCTAGCTATCCTACCGCCTTCTTCTACCGCACATTCAGTATTGATATCTCTGAAATTATTGTTCATTGCTTCTAGTGTAATGTCGCCATCCTCGTTTAGAGCTGAATATCTATTCTGTAGCGAGATCCTGAACTCTTCTGCCCTCCCCCTAACCGCTAATTCGTTGATGGGTTTCTTTCTTACTAATTTGTTGCGTTCCTTCTTCAGATTTAGGCTAATTCGGGACCTCACCATCTTGTGGTCACTGCATCGCACTTTCCCGATTGCCTCTACATCTTGTATAATGGCGGAGGTTGAACACAATATGAAGTCAATTTCATTTTTAGTCTCCCCGTTAGGACTTTTCCATGTCCATTTCCGGTTCTTCCGTTTGCTGAAGAAGGTATTCATGATTCGTAAGTTATTGTGCTCTGCAAACTCAACTAGTAACTCCCCCCTGATATTCCTAGAACCAATGCCATAGTCACCTACTGCCTTGTCTCCTGCCTGTTTTTTCCCTACCTTGGCATTGAAGTCGCCCATTAGCACAGTGTACTGCGTCTTTACTCTTCGCATTGCCGATTCTTCATCTTCGTAGAAGTTTTCAACTGCCTGGTCATCATAACTACATGTAGGTGCATAGGCCTGTACAACCTTCAGTTTATATCTCTTATTAAGCCTAATAACGATGCCTGCCACCCTCTCATTAATACTATAGAATTCATCTATATTACCCGCTATATACTTATTGACAAGGAAACCTACTCCTAGTTGTCGCCTCTCTGGTAAACCTCGATAACACAGTACATGCCCATCCTTCAGTACAGTATATGCCTCATTCGGCCTCCTAACCTCACTAAGCCCTATTATATCCCATTTCATACCTCTAGTTCCTCTAACAGCACTGCTAAACTAGCTTCACTAGCTAGGGTTCTAGCGTTAAACGTTGCCAGAGTCAGTTTCCAATGGTGGCCTGTCCAGCGGAGCCAGGTATTCTTAGCACCCCCTGCTGCGTCACAGGTCTGACCGCCGCCGTGGTCAGTTGTTCCGCAGCCGCTGGTGACTGAGGGCCGGGGTTTTATGAAGCTTATCATAGGAGGTTGCGGCCAATTACTGCACCAGGGTTGCCAACTCCTGTTCTGGTGAGGGAGTGCGTTGCCGGAGGTGTTCACCGGCATCAGGTCGCGTCCCAAACCTGTTTATGCAATTCCATCGACACGAGGATTTTTTTTATTTCTTTTTTAAATCCGGTGGAGAATTGCGCGGAACTGGGATTTGAACCCCGGTCCTCTGTAACATTTCTTCTGTAACAGCTTCTAGCTTCTGTAACATTCCTTAACTTCTCTTCGTGTTTTGTTATATACTTCGCCATGTATTTCTTATGTTATTGAAGGTCGTTTCCTCAGCTTTGCAGAGTTAATTGCTGAGCAACTTTACTGCGCGCTTGCTCGCTCATTCTTAGCGTTCATTTTTCTTTTTCTGAGCGATTCTAGTCATTATTATTCATTGCCAATTTTACAGTCAATGTTTGTGGTGGGTTCTTTTCGTGGCAGCCGCCTTCCAGCCGCTGCCCCCCCCCCCCCCCCTCTCTCGCTTTCTCTCTCTCTCTCCACACCGTGCCACTTGTCAACGGGTACAGATGGCGTGTGGATCTTCTGTGCAATAACCGTGTGAATGGAAGATAGCGGTCACAACGTGATTTACGCCGACACCAGCGTCCTCCCGATGGGGCTTGTAATAAATAAACTAGCAACATTTCCTGTCTGTGCGCGAACAGGAAAACCAGTAAAAATAGTGTGCTGTGTTGAGCATTAATTCGCATAGGCAACTAGGACTATGGCGCGTTTAACACAAGGTTTAAATTTTTTGCTTGGAGGGAGTTACTTTCTAACACTAACTTTCTATTTTTTCTAACACCCACTCTTTGCTATGGGTCTTTAAATTACCTTCTACAGATGGTTGTGACAGATGGGCCACCATTTCATAATGTATTTCATCGGTGCCAATTGTGGTCTTTTTACCGGCAGACACTACTCTATGAAGTTCCTTGACTGTGGGGAAACTATTAAAGGGTTGTTCAGTCTTTTTTTTTTTTTTTTAGTTGTGCTTTTATATTTTAAAACTGCTTCTGTGTAGTGTGAATAATTAGAAAACATGGAGAAATGTGCACCTAGTATATCCGTTTTTCTTTTCTCCTACATTTTTTGCTTACCAGGCGCTGTTAGAAATACAACCGCGTAAAGGGAAAAAGTGCCTTTTAACTTATTAACCTGCCCCTACAATTCTTTCAGTGCGATCGAGCTGTTTATGAAATCCACTACAGTTTGAGTGTATAAGTTAGAACGGAGTTTTCTGTGGATTTGTATGGCTAGGATAGAAACCTAGGTTACTGCCTTCGGAGGTCTTTTACTCGGGTCTTTCCTTTGTTTCGATGGTCGAGAGAGCAATGCCTCCCGTGGGACGGCTGTCCCGATGTATATACTTCAATCGCCTCACAGGAGGCGCACTGGAGGCGCGCTGGAAAACTGCGCGTGTACGAACTTCACACCTCCCACGGGGGCAAGTCTGGTTGTCCGCCGACTGAAAGAACGGCGAGACGTCTTCGGAAGATGCCAGGGCAGCGTATGCTGTCTCTGCCTGGAGCGCTGATAGTCCTGCCCTTTGCCTGGGTGATAGCCGAAACCCAGTGCGGCGCACCACCCTTACGAAACAAATCGGTGAAATCTCTTTTAGGGAGTGAAGGAGGAAGCGCTTTTTGTCAGCGAAAAACACCACCATGCTTTATTGAACAAGGTATTTGCTTGTGTTTTCAGGGTGACGATTCCTTTCTCGTTCTCCCTGGGCGAACATGACCTTAAGTATGGAGGGTTTTCATCTTACAGACTGAGCAGCGGGGTGCAGCATAACAGTCCTCAGTGGGGTGATCCTTCGGAGCACCTTTGTGGAAGTTTGACGGCCGCTACAACTTTGAGTCATGGCCAACCTTTTGTCATTTGAAACACCTGTAGAGATTTGTGTCCGTATACTTGCATTTACTTTCAAGTGTACTATACAATTCCCAATAGTATATTGTCGGTACAGTGTCAAGCAGTGTGCTGATGTCGAATGCGAGGAGCGGGTGTTTTGCAGTTATTGCTTCACTATCCATCGGAATTTCGATCCGACGAGCGATTAGGACGAACTGGATTCTTGGTCGGTGACCCGTTCAAGATTTTCTTTTTCTCTAGGTGAACAAAATCAGTTCCAAATATTGCTGCACGGACTTTGTTCAGCGATCTCGAAGTAGTGATTGAGCCTGTTATTCCTCCAATGGACACAATGTTAGATGACATTACATGCTGGACATGAACCCGAAGCTCCAGAAGTAAGTCGCCACTGGGCATTTTGGTGACCTCGTAGCCAGGTCCCAAGGCATGTGTTAAGCTTTTCTGTGCCAAATCCTTTAGCGAGGGCGGCCATTTGTAGAAAAGAAAAGTGCCGTGGAAGACATATGCTACGATGACAGCTGCCCACTATGCAGGCACTTACAGAAAGCCTTGCACACGCCAGCTGTAACGCCAACTATAAACAAATACGGGCAGCTCACTGTAGTCACTTCACGCAAAGTTAGCCCTAGCTGCCAGGAAAATAAAAGAACCACGATAAATAGAGGAGGAGAAAGGACAGTTGTAATAAAGAATATAGGAAAGAGAAAGAAGGAGGGGGAGAAAACGAAAAAACTTAACTGTCGATTTCCCCGATCGAGTCAGCCCGATGATGCAGCCTACGAGAAGCTGGGGCCAAAGCGGTGTGGTGTGGCCTCCCTCATAGCCTGAGTTGCTCTAGAACGTTTCACCTGATAAACCAAATCATTCATCTCTCGAAGTGATGGAGACAGTAGCGGTGGTAAGCACTTGCATGCAACTATAAATAAGTGAGTTCAAATTTAAACGCTACAGCGTTACAATATGAAAGATCATCACTGCTATAGCCCCGTGTGTCTGTCTCTTGCTGTTGTCCGTGTGTTTTTTATGCGCTTTCTAGGTTTAGCTATAGCCCCACAGGAAATTATTAAGTGAGTGTTCACCCATCTTTTATAGAGACACATGTGAGCTATATTTAAGCTCCTGTAAAGCCTTGAGAACATTTTGCAAGGTACCTCCTAACGCTGGCGGTGCGTTAGTTTTCGCCCTCTTCGATCTGATCCGATATCTTCAGAAGTATTGAACTAAATGATTGCGAAAACACCCCTTGCAGGGAAATCGCTCACACGTCACGTTATTACTTATAATGTGCCTTGCCCATCTGGGCAATATTCTAGTAGATGAAGGCGTTACTGACAGTGTACGGGCTTTAAAGTCCGAAATCCATACATGGGTTAACGAGGGGCGCCTAACTCGAGGGCTTGAAGTTACTGTGGATGACCTGGGGTTCTTTAGAGTACGCTGACAGCACACGGACGCCTTTGCTTTCAACCTACGTGGAAATGGGCCGCTCTGGCCTAGATTTGTTCCCGCAGTCAGGAGTCGTCAGCCGAACGTTAAAGGCAGCCAGGTGGTTGTGAAGACAGATGTTTGTTCGTTTCCTTGACGCTTTTGCTACATTCGCATGAGCCAACTGAACCCGCGTACCACCAGAGACCTCGAGTTTTTCACTAAACGTATAACTTAGTGGACTGTTGGACTCGTGAAAGACGGAATACAGTGAAGTTTCCCAGAGACGGCAACTAATGGCAGCAGTGGGTATATGTACTGTTGCCCTCAATACTTTGTTTTTAGCAATACTTTTAGTTCCAGCAGGCTGGTTGGCATTTTCAAACATGTCTCAGTAGTTTCATTACGGGATGCGTATTCACGAAAAAAAAAAAAAAAACACCATTATTGTTACTCCGCCTCGCGACCAGCCGCTTGGTAATGTTATCTACAGATGGAGATGTTTGGTCCAATACACTTGTAGGCATTTCAGGAGCTTGGCTTGCATTACTGCGTCCAAGCATTTTTTTTTTTTCGGCACACGCGCCTCCTGTCAACTCTCATGACCTTCATGGTGCATAATTTTTGTGCATACCATGAGTATTATATTCGCAATTTCGAGAACTGGTTTACTTGTAATCTTGCTGTGAAACAGCAATGCTTTTACCCTGTAGTTACTTGTCAATTACTACAGGGTAAAAGCATTGTTGTTTCACAGCAAGACTAAAAGTAAACCAGTTACTTTGCGTGTTAGATAATCTGCATTACTTCAGCTGAGTTTGAAGGAATGTCGTTCGCGGTATAAAATAGCTGTCTTCAAAGAGAAAGTCTTTTGCACAATTTCTGGGCATTATTACGACGCATTTCTATGGACGTTAAGCCCTGGGACATATGCAAAGCTCCAAACCATCAACAGTATAACGCAGGATTGCATACCAAGCGTTGTGGCAGCCCTTTCTTGCGGAACCGCCGATGTCCAAACAGCGGAATTGACGAAAACGGAGAAACTGCTGTGAACGTTTTTAAGGGGACAAGTTGAAGATGTACTCTAATGACGCATTGAAATTGACCTGTAGCTATAGAGTATCGCATTCTCATAACGAAGACGCTAGGTTGTAGAAAACTGAGCTGCTCAGTGCGAGAAAAGAAGCCAAAAAAAATGAAATAGAGATTTCGCCGCCATCGGCCGCTTTCGGAAGTACCATAGCCTACTTTAAAGAGTATAAAGGAGGCTATGGAAGTACACTTCAATAGTCTACAAAGTTTTTTGCAAGCGGATCCGAGAGGCTATGAGCATGTCCACCGCCATTCTGTTCAAAACGGTGATAAAGGAGACCTTCTCGGTGTAGACGCCACGAGCATTAATCGAGTGGCGGGAAAATTTACTAAACGTGAGTTTCTCAGCCATAAATAAATATTTTGCTTGCTTCTGGGCAAATGTCTACTCAGAAGAATTAAGTTTTGCAACGAAGAAAATTTTGACGGACCTCTGCTCAACACTCCTCCATAGATAGGAGCCCCGCGGATGCCTGCGCGCAGTTGCGCCGATTACAGTCCCCTGTTACTTTATCAGGACGCCTTCTGTAAGCGGCAGACGCCGTATAGTTACACTAGGAGGAGTGCAGCCTCAATGCGCTAGCCAACGTTTCAGCATGGGTATGCCGACTTGTCGAGCCGTTTGCTAGCGCACTGAGGCTCCCCTCGACCCTTGTTAGATTTGTTTTGTGAGGTGCGGTAGTGTAGGACAAAATCGCGGTCGCCGACAAACAAGTATGCATCATACTACAACCTTCATATTCAAGCAGTGGCGAGCCCTTCTGTGGACAGCGAATAACGCAGCAGCTGGGAGTGACCTGCGCTACGGTAACAAGTACCTCGACATTTCGAGGCGAAAGCCTTTAATGGCTCATACTGTCGGGGTCCGTCCGATCATTCTGACTAAGCCACGCCGGGCGCATCAGAAATGTACCTTAGTTCCCGCTGCTGTTTACATTTAAAGCTGTCGGTGAAGAATTTTTATCAGTGGTAGATATACCGATAATGATATCGGTAGTTAGTGATAGTGACAGTGGTGATGATAATGACAAATAACTGTGACGTCATCCCACAATGACGTCATCGGTCGTGATACGACGTCATGACCGGATGTGACATCATCATGACGTCACGTACGGTCGTCTAATCCGGAACTCCGTCGTCACATCCGGAACTGACATCATCATGACGTCATTCACGCATATATGAAGCTGACCCCGCCGGGCGTTCGATCCAGGCATCCGTGCTGCGTTTTTTATTTGGCGCTTCTTCGAACGCAGCACCAAACCGCATGTAGAAGACACAGTGCCGAGGCATCACCGGCGTTTCAAATTTGTTTACAGGAAAGGAAAGGCGCAGTATTTGTCGCAATTCTCCGCGAACACCTTAACCAAGCTGTAAGGAAAAGGAGGAAGGTGGGAGTGAAAAAATAGAGAAAGAGGTGCCGTAGTGGAGGGCTTCGGGCCACCGCGCAACAGATGCTTTTACCTCATCGCACTTTTGTCGTCTAAAGTCCCTCCTAGATTTGTTTTTGTTTTGGTCGAGCAGTTTTCTATATCTCTTGACCACTCCTTGTCACTAGAAAAATTGGTGTGAACACGGCTCACAACCGACTTACGCTAAGCATGCTTTTTCAGGTAACTGCCCTGCTGGTGCACAATATACGATCAGCACAACTGTAAGTTGCTAGCTGTTGTGTCGGGTAAATTTGAGTTTAAAAGCGTGTTGGACGCTTATTTCGGTCCCACTCTTTAACGACGCACGAATATTAATTTCTGCTTGCAAACAGCAAGCTCCTCTGCATCTAAGACAGAACAGGCAGGACTGAGTCACTTGAACTTTTGTTTAATTACTCCAGCTGCAAACAGACAGTCCATGCCATACATTTGTCACTGGTGAATCCTTTGGACAGATCCTGCTTTGCAGAATCAAAAAGATAACATGGCACGATTTTGTAGGAGAGGAGGCTGCATGATTAAAGAACGCGAATAAAGCTGGCCGGAATGGCAGTTCCATTCCCCACGAATAAAGTGATAGGCTTTGGCTTCTTTAGTGCAGTATGCAGGATGGAAATAGAGTGCAATATTTCCCACTTGCCTAGTCGAATTCACGATGAGCATTGTATTAACCTCACACACAACGGTGAACAACGAAGAGTAAAGACAGCAGTTCAACAGTGAACGAAGCAGCGAACACCTCCGCAGTCCTGAATAATGTACGAATATCTTCCCAAAATCCCCTTCGGTGTTGTGAATTGTTTGGCATGGAGGCTATTGCAAAAATGAATACGTTTTCTAAATTCTTACCTTTAAGCGAATTGGCTGGCTTGATTTATTGTTTAACGTCCCCTAGCGACATCAATTACGGTGGGCACCATAGTACAGGCGTAGAGGGCTCCGGAAATTTCGACTACCTGGGTTTCTTTAGCCTGCACTGACTTCGCGATGCAGAGTAAACGTCCGCTTTGCGTTCCACCTTTCGATCAAAACGCGGCCACCGCGTCCGGGACCGAACCCGCGTCCACAGCATCAGCCGTCGAGCGACCTACCACTGAGCCACCGCGGCGGATCTTTCAGCCAATCATTGGTCACTATTATATGATATTTACTCAATACTGCTGGCCATTTGTTAGGCCACAAAAAAGAGGGGGACGTACACAATACTTACAGAAATGTCATCTTTAAATACAAAAGAGATGCGTCGAAAACTACACAATTGTCTCACATTTCGACGACAGTTATACTGATCCATTGCTCTAAAAGAGAAAAAGTTAAACGAACAATAAGGCCGCAATTGTTGTACAAACATTTTTGAAACTTATTGGGGTATGGCGAAGTAAAAAGACACGACGCATTGCTCATAACGCAAAATGTAAAGAACAAAAAAGCATTGATCAAATAGTGGCCACTAGGTTTGAAAAAACAATAAACACTTCGGGTGCTGTACATGAGTGAATCAAAACTTATTATCGGCGTCATAACAAGTCTCTTTATATATATATATATATATATATATATATATATATATATATATATATATATATGCACCGAATTACCGTAGCTCTACACTCACAAAAATACGAGGGAGCTCTGGTTTTAAGGTCAGCCGATAGATGGCGACAAAAGTCCGCTGATTACTATGCATTCGCGAGGGTAAGCGAACAGAGAGCGCGTGATGCTTTCCTCCTTTTATTCTCCTTGCCCTTTTACTGCGCTCCCCCTTTCGGGCTGCCATGTCGAAGGTGGCGAGGGGAGGCAGAGGCGGCTTGCTTATGCGAACGATGATCGATGCGTTTCGGTGGCTACACGCGTTGTACACCCGTATCTTGAAACCAACTGACGGAAACGTTCAAATTATATTCCCAATATTTCACGCGACGTGTCAGGAACTGTCCGCGCCAAGCAGGAAAAGAAAAAAGAATTCTACACGAAAGGCCGCCTTTCTGGCCAGCACCCCATGACGGGTGTAGGTGTGAAAAATAATAATAATAATAAAGAGGCAAGTTGTGAAGGAGAGGCGTCTGAATCGGCGACTGACGTCCGACCCTTTCTTGCACCGGCTTCTGTTACGAGAAGAGGCGGCGTATCGTAAACGCCTAAATCAACCATAGTCACACATTCCTTTGTCAGGTGGTGAAGAAGCTCATGCGTGCGACTCGCGTGCAGTCGTGGGAAAAGCGGCGTGCGTGCTGCTTGGCTGAATTGATAACCTGGCGAAGAGGCTGCTTTGTTGGCCTACTGTGAACTGTAACCAACCATCACGATCGTCTATTGATTGACCACGTGAAGTGATTGAAACATGCGAAAGGTGTTATTTCGGTTTCTCCGCTAGGATGTTCGTTATTTCTTAACAACAATTAAATGCTGTTAGTGCAGCAAAATACAACCCAATGTTGTTAATTAGCGAGTAATTTTAAATCATATCTTCTTAGCCCCGCAATGCCGATCAGTTTCCTTATCGGTCCCAACGAACGGGTAGCGAAAGAGAAGATTTCATGTACCTAACTCAAATATCAGAATATTTACACAGGGCGTTCCATAGGAAAATTTTGAACAGATGGTAGAACTCAGCCTCGTAGAATTTTACCGATACCGCCAACAGAAAGAACAATGACATGAATAGAGGCCGTTGCCTATCTTTTTTTGGGTGCAGCTAGTAGCGTTTACATTTTCCAAAGACTGATCCGCGATGATGATCCCTGCGAAAACAAAGAACTAGAATGGTATTGCACTAAGGCGTGGATCAAGGATCGATGAAAGCAAATGTGCTTTGACCCTTCGCCATTTTATTCTGCACAAAGCCCGAGGGTTAGGTCCTCTAGGCTTCGTTATGATACGACAGTTTCAAATATCCCCGTGGTGATGACTCCGCGGGGCTCTCCAGGAAACGTTTGCTTCCCAAATCGGAGTTGAATATACGGTGAGCGTTATAGCTCCGCCCATCACGGGTGATTCGGTGAGTCGTCGCTATTACGTCATCTTTGCGCTACACGCACTGGTTTCAGTTCCGATCGATTAGCTATGTGACTCTACAGGGCTAAGTTTGCCACATTTTGTGGTGGTATAATGCGTAAAAATTCCTTTACGTTTAGAAACAGAAGTGTCTTATTTAGGTCAATATCCCCCATAACATTTCTCCAGCTCATTAACGCAACTGCTTCACGATCTGCCAGTCTCTATAATACCTGCGCTTCGAATCATCGCTCAGCGAACAACCGGGCGGCATGCAGGCTCCCACCCTTTCGCGTTGTCCATGTATAGGACAGCATACGAGCTGCACATATCGCGCGTGAAAGGACCGCTGCGTCCAAGGAATTCGGAAAAAAAATGATATAATTTTCCCGGAGCACCACACGTACCAGCCAAATGGGTGTGCCTATCTCTGATTGCTCACACCCTTACGTGCGAGTGCTGGCGTTTATAAGCCGATTCAGGCGGGCATCGCTGGACGTTACTTTCCTCCTGGCAACCCACCTCACAGTAAATTCCGGCGCTAAAACAGTTGAAGACAAAACGACAAAACGGAGCAGCTTGGCAACAGTAAACGTCGCTGGTTGTGCCCCCGCCACGCACGGTGTTTCTACTAATGCAGGTAGCAATCTTCTTTTGTCCAGTTCCCTAAATATGCTAAAGTAAGGCAGAAAGCTGGCAAAACAGCTTTGTTATGGACTTGCCCCTACCGATAATAATACATTCAACAACGCACATTCATCAGGAGCTGCAGTGGCATCAAAAGAGGTAGAGTAAAAACAACAACAGCAGCAGCACTTTTTAAAAATTATACCCAGAGATTCTGGACAAGGGCATGTTTTCAATACGAAACTGTTAACGAAAGCAATTTCTTTCGCATATCTTAAGGTCTTAAGGTTGTATGACAACACAATCATTATATCTGCAGATCTTCTAAAGGACTGTTATAGTTTATTGCTATTTATTATCAGAAACGTACCAAAGCGGTTCGTGTGGCAATCTTAATTAACGACTAGATGTGACCGCAGAACAAACTTTAAATGTTTTATTTTGCTACATATTGGAAGGTTAGACCATTTCCTATTACAATATATTCAATTAGTATATTACAATATTCAATATTTGCCTCACAATTAAACGTGACGTCCAGGAAAGCTGCACTTTGCAGACAAGCAATTCGTCATTCAGTTGTGTCAAAAAAAAAAAAAGAGCAGGGGGGGGGGGGGGGTCCAATTATTTTCGAGGCATAAAGGAAACTCAGGAAGTGAAAAAATACAGTGTGCACCGAAGCGCTGGACCTTACATTTGAAACAATTTGGGACAAGCCAAGGTGGTACAACTGTTTCAATCCAAGGATGCGAAATGAACGCAGCAAAACGTTTCGTACATTGGCGGCTCTGCGTGTTTGCGGTATCTCTGACACGACTCCTGTAGGTTTTCCTTTGCTCCTTTTGTAAACATCGGCCTTAAAATGCTCTTGTTTGCCGACGTATTAGTTTATTATTTTAGGAACAACCTCACAAGGACAGTTCAGACCCTGGAAGCTGCCTTTATTTACAGTGTAAAGTTACACAACAGTGCTTCCACAGCAGTCAGCCACCTGGAAGGCTGAACTTTATTCTGCGCAATGGGACCACTTTCTTGTGCATGAGTCTGGAATTTTGTGCATTTCTCGCCCACTGCAGAATAATTGCTTAATGAAGGAGATACTGCCATTACCGTGCTTAAATGAAGGTAGTGGAAGAAAAAAAGAGAATGGATGGGTAAAATCGTTCTTTCGAAATGCGGGTAAAGGCTCCTTATTTTTATTTCTTCATACGCCTCATATCAAAATTAACCTTTAAGGTATACACTAACGTTGCGCTGAACTAGTGGCCAAAACCGCTTGAAGTTCGACACTCTTTTCTGCGTTTTGAGACAAGAAAGATGAGCAAGCTTGGCGCAAAGTATAATCTACGACATCGACTCGCTGCTTCTAATCGCTAAAAGTGCCGCTGCAGAGCAAACCAGCAGCTGCGCAGCTGTCCAGCATCTGCGTCGGAGAATCGCATGCATCGAAACAATGCAGGCGGGAAACTTAAGAATGTCGGGAATAAAAAAAAATTACATTCACCCAACCTATTGTTGAAGAAAAACACTGCAATCTTTGTTTTAATGGATAGCCGAATGCTGCTTAGCGTTGCAAAACATACCTGCCTCTCTCTAACGGGGATGTTTAAACAAAGTGCAAAGAAAACGGGGGAAATACAGTGATGAGGAAAAAAATCAGTAGAGGTAAGCCTATAGCGGCTTAGCGCATCAATCAGCCAGAGCTGGCTGGCATCTGAGGGTGCAGAGTGATAAAAGGCTTCGGATCCAAGGCGAGAACGAGAAGATAGTTTTTGCTCTATACAATGATCCTCCGCATAGCGCAGTGAAAAAATGGAACAAACTGCCAACAATTGTTTTTTAATCGAATGATATCCTGAAATGAAAGCTCTGGAATGTTTTTTTTTATTATTTTTTTATTAAATCAAAAGCGCCTTGAGTTCTTAAATATCACGCTTATTGTTAACATCATCAGAGTTGAAATAATGTTTTCACTTTTGCTCCTTTTTTGTTAAATAGTCACTTTATACTGTTCAATCTTTTTGTTACAATGCCCCTCTTGCTACAGCAAGATCATTGGCCTGCAGTATGGTTAAGGAAATAATCGAGGACAAATAAAAGACGTAGAAAAGCCCGAGGCTTGAGTGCCTGCGGCCAGGCGTTTTAATTTTGGCTTCTAGGTGTAACTGTGCTTTCGGACTGACTGGCGCACGAATAGAACCTGCTGATGACGGCGACGCGCAGCGTGAGAAAGTGGTTGTTTAACTCGTGCGGTGTCAAGCTGCGGCACTGACTTTGGTGATGCAACGTCCAGTAAAGCTGTCCTGTACGCTTCGCCAGGACTTCGAATGATGGTAGCGGTCATGTGCTATTCTTTTGCTGCGTGATTTATTTAATATGCGCCCATCACGTTGTGCGTGACGTCACACTACGACGACGACAGAGTGGCTTCAATAGCTCAGGGATTCACATGAGTAATTTGCAGGCACGCCATTGTTCATTCTGATGACAAGCGAAAGTACGAAAATATTTGCACCAGCGGATTAGAGCACAATAAAACACTCTGCTTCCGTTCTAAGTTTTGATTATTGATTGTTTCGAGCTACAAAACAAGATGAACCTGGAGGCAAGAAAAGAAAGTTGGTATACACTATAACGTCGCGAATGCGCACAGCACAAGAAAGCTCGCCGGCGAACGTTATGGGCGCTCGTAATGACTCAGTTTTCCCCGGGGAGCCCCCTCAAAGTTCATAAGTGCGACCCACACTGCAAAAGCTCGGAGCTTGACTTGACTGCATGAAATAAAAATACTTCTTGAGAATAATCCTTATAATGTTTGGTACATAGCGCTTTTAATACAAGCTTTCTTCAATCGTGCACATTCATGGCAACTAGTTAAGCAGTCCTGAGGCCATATAGGTTTGTTCTAAGAAAGAAAACGCGTCGCCATGCGCAGTAGTATAGTATTGTCACGTGGTGGTGACAAGGTCGAGGACGAGTGCAGGGAAGAAACTCTTTACTGGGCTGACTTACGCCCGCAAAAGAACTAAGCAACTCAGCGGCGGCGATAGCAACAAACGTGCTCGTCGATCGTCCAACTCGTCGCACTCGTCAACGCTCAATTTAAAGGCTGCTAAGAACAATTTAGGTAACGTCGCAAACTGCTACTAGCACAACCTGGAACATTGTAGAAACATACGCGAGTAATCGGAATTTTCGAGACAGATCTCGGCGCATCGTTAGCGACAAAGAAACTGATAACGCGTTGTATCGCGACAACGAGCATGAACACGGGATACAGAATTGATAAGCGCGCCAGAATAACAATGATAAGGCCACAAGCCAGCGGCTGTCGAACAGGAATAAATAAAGCTTTAAACAGTTCGCGGCAGTATTACTAACGAAAACTGTAATGGCGTGCTCGTGCTGTAATTCAGACCATTTTTTTTTTTTTTCGCCAACCGACAGCAAGAGTGTAGTGAAGTAGAAGCAAGGGAGGGGGTGCGCCCTCTCGACAACAGCGTAGCATATCGCTCGCACTCGGAATCGAGTGGACTTTCTGCACTTGCGAGAACTCTTTACGGAATCCCCCGCACAACGTCGAGAGGCGTCTTTCTGCCGCTGTTGTAATGAAAGCTATTTTAAAAGTTTCTACGTATTTTTCTCTGCTGTTCAACACTTTGTGCACCGTCTTGAAAAGATATGTTTCACCAAGAACAAGACTCTTTAGGATACAAACTGCATGATGCCGTGGCTGTGTCGCTTCTATCCGGGCTCCTATACATCCCCTTCGAGTGTAATAGGCAATGATCAACCATATAAATTAAAATAAATCAAGGAATCCCGCGGTGTAAATTAAAAAAAAAAAAAAAAAAAGCTTGGGGAAAATTGAATTCGAGGAAATGGGCAGGAAGTACGCAGAACAAAACCTGCCCCACTGAGCTGTTAAACAGACTGCGAGCTAGTACATCATCTCGAAAATAAACCGCTAGTATTGATACACGCGTACGGCCAAAGGCGAGGTGTGTCTGCAGACAATTAAACAAGACACTACGATTAGCATGAATTACAGCTGTATCGCCCAAAAAATATTCAGCCACATTAAATGCACCGATCGTGCCCTTGGCCATAAAAAAACAAAACACATAATGAAGCATTGAAATAAACCTTCCAGGCCAAACTGAAACTAGTGTGCATTGATCCCTCTATAGTGCAAAACAACTTAAAATGAACTGACCTCTATCCATCATGTGCGCCTGGGTCCAGATGACGGCTTATTTCTTCCGCGTTTTGCCGCATTCCCTCTGCTGCTGAACCAAAGGTAAAATACAGTTTTTAACAAGCGTGCAAGCGTAAAGGGAAGCTGGATGCCTGCTTCTACCTTTATTAAAAGTTTAGTTCGCTGACATCGTGAAAATCTGTCCGGGAACTCGTAAGTTGGTTATAACAGAGTTTCCTTGCTGTGGGGAAGGAACGAATGCTGTAAATTGTTTTCGAAGCAGAGCTCTCGTAAACTACCAGCGACTTGCGAGTCTTTACGGCCGCTTCTAGCACGAGACCACCTTCAGGATATTGCTGTACAACCGTCTCATTTGCATGGAGCGAAGCATGTGTGAAATAAGCGCGCGTGGTACCTATTATTGCTTTACGTCCGAAGGCCATAAGGCCTTTCAGCTGCCCTCGTCCAAAGAGTACAAAACAAGTATATTATAGGAAAGGGCCCATTCCTCGATTTCTTTTTTTATATATATATACTGTGCGGCCGCTCTTACATAGTTGCTTTGGCAAGGATACTTTAGGTCAAGACTTCTACTGTCTAGTGAACACTCTGCAAGAAATGTCACTTCTCTGTTGAGCGCTAAAGTGCGCTTAACTTCCGCCAAACCGACTCGGCAGTCTAGGAACTCAAATTCATCCCTGGAGTGATACGCGCATCTTGGTTCCATAACGACCAGAGCCAGCGTACTGAATTATAACCAGAGGGTCGACCCTTTGGACATCTCGTCCTTTTATAGGTTTCTTTCAATCCGCCGTTTATTTCTTTCTTTAAACCATCGTCTTTAAACGCGACCGCTGCTGCCTTTGACTGCCGGTAATGGCGCCGGTTTACGTATTACACCGCGTTTTGCCCGCAGCTGTTGGCAACGGCCTTGACGGCATCGGTGAAGGGCATAGCTAAGATGTCCTTCCTATGCTATATGATGATCGGGTGATCTTGTGCCTGATCGGCTATTGAATATCCATACTGCTCCGGGCGACCGGCGTCGGTCGTGCATCTCTAGATCGGAGACGAGGGGCAGCCTTCCTGAAAAAATGATGTGCCTTGTCATTGCTCCCACTTGGGCAGAGACGGCAGCGGTGCTCTGCTGCAGTGTGCACCGGTAAAGACACGCGGCGAAAATGCTTCCACGGATGATTACTGTTATTACCTGGCAGCTCCGCCGGTAGTGTGAGTGTTGTTCAGTACGAGTGTATTCCAAGTTATGCCAAGCATGGTCCGAACTGTGCTCCCCGTCGGTCAGGCAGCGCTACTGCGTCACGTCGGCCGCTGTGTACACACCGGGGGAGAGGAGGAGAAACATGGCCTGTTTATGTCGATAACCGACATTACCCACTTTTCCTGTCGTCTGGTCGGCCTCCCCAGACGGAGCAAACCATTAGGTTAACAGCCTCACGCAGCGCCGACCGGCTGCCACGCGGCCCCTTAAATAGCGGCCTGCATTCACGATGATTGCTTTCGCCGCCGGTCTCGTGAGGGATGAGGCGTTCCGCGGCGACCACTTCGCGAAACAAGGAAAGTGATTCCCGCATTGAATATGCAAGCGCGTGTTTTAGCAGAGGCGGGTCGCTCGCCAAGAAGAAAAAGCGGTGACTGCCCCGGCAAAAGGAACCGCACGCTCACCTGTACTGTGTCTGGCGCGCTTATGCGTGCGTGCTCGGCTTGTCTTTCCAGCGGGTTTCGGAAAGCTTCGTCGGTGTTTTAAAGACGCAAGCTCTGTGGAGCAAAAATACCTATAGAGAACCGCGTAGAAATAGGGTTCTGTGAGGGATGTTGTGCTGGTTAAAACCTGGCTCATTAAAACACACTGACGTGCAAGTACAAATAATGAGAGTTGTATGGTACTCTATAGACGAAACAAAACTATACTGAATACTTCCAACTGTCTAGTACATCTTCGTATGAGATTCAAAGGTTTGTTGGCATATCGATCGAAGCAGCATGCCGAAATGTCCGCCTGCTGTGCGATGTTATCCCCCGTTAAGAAGCCCAAAGATGGTCCGAATTAATCCAAAGCATTTCCTCTACGCTATCACTCGTAGCTTATTAGCCTACGTGTCATTTTGGGGCGTTAAACGGACATACGTTCACGGTTTTGTAAGCAGGACGGCAGTCGAGAAACGACAAAACGCTTACGGCACGAAGAAGGCGATATCAGCCGGGTAACGAAAAACGTGCACTACAAGAAGCATGCGATATTAGTAAACTAATATCGCTTGATTTTTGCAGTAAACGTGTTTGGTGACGTAAAGGCCGCATGTGACTTTGGGCTGGCGACCTACCACGATCTGGCAGTGCGGGCACGTGTCAAGGTGAAGCTCCTGTTGGCAAAGCTGGACAGCAGTGTTACGACATGGCTGTGCGTATGGTGCTCACGTCTGCACCGGCAAATATTGACGGCGGGACTTTAGAGACCGCGATTACGAGCCTCTGAGAAGACGACACTATAGGTTCGCTGTGTAAACGAACAGGCGGTAGTAGCAGATGTATCAACGACTGAATTAGCGGTTAACAAACGCGAAAACGAAATCGCGATTACAAGCAGTCTCTTTGATGATATGTAGGATATTAAATTCTTGGTGAAATTAACGTATATGTAGTATATACATATACATATACATATACATATACATATACATATATACATATACATATACATATACATATACATATACATATAGTATATGTATATGTATAAATATTATCGTTGGTGAAATTAAACTCGTTCAGAGGGCAGTGTATATCTGAGAGCTTCAAGCTTATAGTTCGTGGTCGCTATATACCTATACCAATACCTATGATGGCGTTTGAGGTGAGGTGTCGGGCTTTCTCTAAGGTTAGATATGCGCGGTGAGTAACCTAACGTTAAAAATAATTTTAATCTTATAAACTGGTATTAATCGATATATATATATATATATATATATATATATATATATATATATATATATATATATATATAAGCTACAAACATTCCGAACATGATATCTAGAAAATAGTGGTGTTGAGGACGATAAATGCGAAGTATTAGCTATCGCGTATAATGCATTTTTTTTTCTTAAGCACTAATAATTTGATATTCAAACTCAAGTAGTACTTCCTCATATTAGATGGCAGTGCAGAATGTTGAATTGAAAAAGGGCATGATCTATTGCAAGTTTAGTTTTAGTCGCCAACATTCGTTGAAGTCTTCTCAAGATATCTACCGCACGGGCAAGTTTTACTTTCGGGTGTTAAATGTGACTGTCCCAGACCAAGTGATCATTGAAGTGCACCCTTTGTCAAAAGTTTAGAGCCCAGGGGGTCTGCTTCTGAGCCACACCATGTGGCTCGTAATGCATTCCGAGACTTCCAAACTTGCTGAAGGCAAGACCATTTTTCGTCCTACCCTCTCCAATGGTTAGGACTTCCACGATTGTTAAACAAGTCATAGTATACGGCTTAAAAGCAAACCCTCTTGGTTCTAAACTTTTGGCAAATGTTGTACGTGTCTAGTGCTTTAACTGTCTCTGTAACTTCTCTTAAGTTACTTTAAATGGTTTGGAAAATGTCACAGATATTCTAGTAATTCCTTGCTCTAAAATGTACCGCCTTTGTTTTATTGGTGTTTATTAGTAGCACGTTTCTCATTGACCATGTATGTTCTTTATATAAAACCTGGCTTCTACCTGAGAAAGAGCCTAATCCATCGAGCGGAAGTCGAATTACACTTCAACGCAAAATAGCTTTTGATATATAACGAGAGTTAAAACTAACAACGCGCTCCCAACACTGATTTACATTAACAGATGTTTCAGATTGGGAAGTTAGGATATTCCCGCAACATTTATTGTAGGGATTCCTTTTCCACAAAAGCGTCAGAGTAATGTCGTATTGCACAAGGAAGACTGATCAGCTAGAAATCCCTATCAGAAATGAAGGTGGAGGATCCCACCGCTGTGAACACAGTTAACCTTTGCCAACGCTTAAAGTGAAGCTACAGAGGATTGATAAAACAATTATTAGAAAAAAAAAATACCAGCGCGAGGACTTGTGCTCAATACAGAAAGAACTTAATTGCTGTAAAAAAAGACAAAAACACGACCAACTATGTGCAAGCAGTGAATTAGCAATGCCCGAGCTTTTGCCCTGGCCCAACGTTAATTTGGGGGCGAGTGAGGATCATTGTTTTCCACATCAGGGCTAGTTTGTTCTTTTCCCTTGTGGAAATGAAATGAGACTTTTTACTTTCTCTGCTTTTACTTCTTGCTTCCTAAACCGATTGTTGTTATGCATTTTTCCTTTCTCCTGTCAAAAAAAAAAAAAGAAAAAGCCTACTCCAAACTGGCTCTTAACACCATCCTATCTTCTGGAATAGGTGAGCTCACTTTGAAATGGCTTTGTCCTGGCATCTTCAAATAAAGTATTTCTCCTTTCAATAAATATATAGTAAAAATAAAAGTAGTAAAGCACATTGCCTATCCCTTTTTATGTATTACCTTCGTGCCTTGCTACTTCCTCTGCGCAAATAATTAGTTAAGGCTTGTTCTATTTCTCCGTTAGAAGAAGTTCATTGCGGATAAACTGTTTAGCCCCCGGCAAAAAAGGTACACATCCTCAAAGAAACAGACAAGTTAAATTTTAGTAGACGAAAAAGCTACTACGCAAAAAATCAAATAGTGCATTGCAGTTTGTCACCTATGAAGTGAAATATATATATGCACGAACTACGAAGACACTAAGGTACTACGACGAGTGATAAACAAATAAGTGTGCATAGCTGGCGTCATAGCTGGCGTCATAGCAGGCTATGTAGTGCATGAGGCAAATAATATAAGCGCGCTATCTTCGCGAACATCCTAAATGCAAAGAGCAGGAAAAAGATGAAGCGCACGCACGCACGCACGCACGCACGCACACACACACAAGCGCGCGCGCGCGCGCACACACACACACACGAAAAAAGAAGTGACGAGTGTACGAGCAATTCAATGCCGCCCTGGCAGTCGATGTCAACTGTTACTATTCTGCCTCTGATTAGTTATGACCTTATTGTTATTCTTGTTGCTCATCGCTAATATTTCATTTATTGCATTTATGATTTCTATATTGTGTGTAGTAATTAGGACACCATGAATTTTCTGCTTTATGCGACTAGGATAATCAAAGTTGGCATATAGTAAACAATTTCTTGTGAATTGCGTGTTGTAACTGCGTTTTGTTGGAATTAATGTCAGCACTTACCATGTATTTTCTTCCCTTGCGCGAGTAGCTGTAGCCGGCGCTGCTACGGCATCATCTCATTTCATTTCCATGTGAATAATAAAGTCACAATCTAACAGAAGAGCACACTGTAAACACAAACAAGCCCAAATAGAAGCATCAATGGTCGATGTCGCCTTTTACACTCGTCTTTAGTGCGAAATTATGAAACTTCTTATGAAATAAAGATAAGGACATCCCCTTTTCTACTACTGTCACACAATTAATAAGAGTATAGTTTACCGGAGACGTACTGACGTAGACGTATGCCGGATTGCCGGACCATGCCTGCGCACGCGCATTGACAGGGGTGAATGCAATCACGGCCATTGCGCCTGCGTGGGAGGGGTACGACAGTACGTCTCCGGCAAGCTAAATCTCTCTAATAAGTAAAAATGAATCTTGGCCTGATTATGCTCGTTCTACAATGGCGTCCCTCTGCAACCACTGTTTCGGCCGCCACGAGCCTCCAAAGGTGTGTGACGAAGTGCCGACCCTCTGCAGCGGCTGGTTCAGTCGCCACGGCCCTCCGAAGCTCTGCAACGAAATGGCGTTTCTCTGCGACCACTAATTCGACCTTCATGGTCGTCCGAAGGTCTGCAACAAAGGGGCGTCCCTCTGCGATCACTAGTTCGGCCATCACGGCCGTCCGAAGATCTGCGACGAAGTGGCGTCCGACGGTGCTCCGAAGGTCTCCTATGAGGTGTCCCTCTGCGACCACTGGTTCAGCCGCCACGACTCTCCGAAGGCTTGTGACCAAGTGACGTACCTCTGTGACTACCGCCTCGGCCGCCACGGCCCTCCTAAGGTCTGAGACGAAGTATCGTCCCTCTGAGACCACTGCTTCGGCTGCCACGGCCATCCGAAGGTCTGAGACGAAGTATCATCCCTCCGAGACCACTGGTTCTGTCGCCACTCGCCACGGCCCTCCGAAGATCTGTGACCATGTGGCGTTCCTCTGCGACCACTGCATCGGCCACAACGGCGTTCCGAAGGTCTGCAAAGAAGCGTCGTCCCTCTCTGAACACTGCTCCGGCCCCCATGGCCCTCCGAAGATCAGCGACAAAGTGTCGTCCCTCCGCGGCCATTGCTACGGCCGCAATGGCCCTCCGAAGTTCAGCGACGAAGTGGAATTCCTCTGCGACCACTTATTCGGCCGCCACGGCGCTCCGAATGTCAGTGACGAAGTGTCGTCCCTCTGCGACCACTGCTTTGGCCGCCACGGCTCTCCTAAGGTCTGCGACCAAGTGACGTACATCTGCGAACAATGGTTTGTCGCCATGGTCCTCCGAAGACCTGCGACGAAGCGTCGTCCCTCTGCGACCACTGCTTCGGCTGCAACGGCCCTCCGAAGGTCTGAGACGAAATATCGTCTTTCTGAGACCACTGGTTCTGTCGCCACGGCCCTCCGAAGGTCTGTGATCTTGTGACGTTCCTCTGCGACCACTGCTACGGCCACCATGGCGCTCCGAAGGTCGGTGACGAAGTGTCGTCCCTTTGCGAACACTGGTTTTGTCGCCATGGCACTCCGAAGACCTGCGACGAGGTGTCGTCCCTCTGCGACCACTGATTCGGCCGTCATGCCCCTCCGAAAGTCTGCGACAAAGTGGCCTTCATCTGCGACCAGTGGTTCGGCCAGCACGACCCTCCGAAGGTCTGCGACCAAGTGACGTACCTCTGCGACTACTGGTTTGGTCGCCACGGCCCTCCGAAGGTTTGCGACCATTTGGCGTTCCTCTGCGAAAACTGCTTAGGCCGCCACGGTGCTCCGAAGGTCTGCGACGAAGTGTAGTCCCTATGCGAGCCCTGGTTCTGTCGCCATAGCCCTCCGAAGGCTTGCGACGAAATGTCTCTCTGCGACCCCTGCTTCGGCCGCCATGGCCCTCCGAAAGTCTGTAACGAAGTGTAGACTCTCTGCGGAAACTGCTTCGGCCGCCACGGCCCTCCGAAGGTCTGCGATGAAGTGTCGTCCCTCTGTGAACACTGGTTCTGTCGCCATGGCCCTACGCAGAACTGCAACGAAGTGACGTACCTCTGTGACACTGCTTCGGCCGCCATGGCATTCCGAAAGTCTGTGAGAAAGTGTAGTCCCTCTGCGAACACTGGTTCTGTCGCCATGGCCCTCCGAAGACCTGCGACGAAGTGTCGTCTCTCAGTTACCACTGGTTCGGCCGCCACAGCCCTCCGAATGTCTGTGCCAAGTGACGTACCTCTGCGATTACTGGCTCGGCCGCCACGGCCTTCCGAAGGTCTGCGACCATTCGGCGTCCCTCTGCAACCCCTGCTTCGGCCGCCACGGCACTCCGAAGGTCTAGTGCCGTCCCTCTCTGAACACTGGTTCTGTCTCCATGGCCCTCCTAAAATCTGCGACGAAGTGTCGTAACTCTGCGAACACTGTTTCGGCCGCCATGGCGCTCCGAAGGTCTGAGACGAGGTGTAGTCCATCTGTGACCACTGGTTCTGTTGCCATGGTCCTCTGAAGACCTACGATGAACAGTCGTCCCTCTGTGGCCACTGCTTCAGCCGCCATGACCCTCCGAAAGTCTGCGACGAAGTTTAGTCCCTCTGCGACCACTGCTTCGGCCGCCTCTGCAACACAGTAGCGTCCCTCTGCGATCACTGGTTCTGTCGCCATGGCCCTCCGAAGAACTGCAACGAAGTGTCATCCCTCTCCGACTACTGTTTCGGCCACCATGGCCCTCTCAAGGGCTGCGAGGAAGTGTCGTCCCTCTGCGACCACTGGTTCTTCGCCATGACCCTCCGAAGGGCTACGTCGAAGTGTCTTCCCTCTGCGACCACTGGTTCTGTCGCCATGGCTCTCCGAAAACCTGCGACGAAGTGTCGTCCCCCTGCGACCACTGTCTCGGTCGCCATGGACCTTCGAACATCTAAGACGAAGTGCAGTCCCTCTGCGACCACTGGTTCGGCCGCCACGGTCGTCCGAAGGTCTGCGACAAAGGGACGTCCCTCTGCGATCACTAGTTCGGCCACCACAGCCCTGGCAAGATCTGCGACGAAGTGGCGTCCTTCTGCGATCACTAGTTCGGCCTCCATGGCCCTTAGAAGGTCTGCGACGAATTGTTGTCGCTCTGCGACCAATTGGTTCAGCCGCCACGGCCCTCCGAAGGTTTGAGGCCAACTGTCGTACTTCTGCGACTACTGACTCGGCCGCCATGGCCCTCCGAATATCTGCAACCATGCGGCGTTCCTCTGCGACTACTGCTCCAGCCGCCACGGCGTTCCGAAGCTCGACAACAAAGTGTCATCCCTCTGCGAAAACTGGTTCTGTCGCCATGGCCCTCCGAAGACCTGCGACGAAGTGTCGTCTATCTTCGGCCACTCCTTCGGCCGCCATGACCCTCCGAAAATCTGCGACACAGTAGCATCCCTCTGCGATCACTGGTTCTGTCGCCATGGCCCTCCGAAGAACAGCAACTAAGTGTCATCCCTCTCCTACCACTGCTTCGGCCACCATGGCCCTCCGAAGGGCTCCGATGAGGCGCCGTCCCTCTGCGACCACTGGTTCTTCGCCATGACCCTCCGAAGGGCTGCGACAAAGTGTCATCCCTCTGCGACCACTGGTTCTTTCGCCATGGCCCTCCGAAAACTTCCGACGAAATGTTGTCCCTCTGCAACCACTGCCTCGGTCGCCATGGCCCTTCGAACGTCTGAGACGAAGTGCAGTCCCTCTGCGACCACTGGTTCGGCCGCCACGGTCGTCCGAAGGTATGCGACAAAGTGACGTCACTCTGCGAACACTAGTTCGGCCACCACAGCCCTGGCAAGATCTGTGACGAAGTGGCGTCCTTCTAAGGGCCTCCACCGCCCTTAGAAGGTCTGCGACGAAGTGTTGTCCCTCTACTACCATTGGTACGGCCGCCACGACCCTTCGAAGGTGTCGACCAGGTGTCGTACCATTTGCAGTTTCTCTGCGATCACTGCTTCGGTCTCCACAGCGCTCCGAAGGCCTGTGACGAAGTGTCGTTCCTCTGCATACACTGGTTCTGGCTCCATGGCCCTCGGAAGACCTGGGATGAAGTGTCGTCCCTTTGCGAAAACTGGTTCTGTCGACATGGCCCTCCGAAGATCTGCGACAAAGTGTCGTCCCTCTGCGACCACCTGCGACCACTGCTTCGGCCGCCACGCCCTCCGAAGGTCTAAGACGAAGTGTCATCCCTCTGCGACTACTGCTACGGCCACCGTGGCGCTCCGAAGGTCTGCGACGAAGTGCCGTCCCTCTTCAAACACGGGTTCTGTCGCAGTGGCTCGCCGAAGGTCTGCGACGAATTGTCGTCCCTCTGCGACCACCGGTTCGGCCGCCATGGCCCTCCGATGAAGTGTCGTCCCTCTGCGACCACTGCTTCGGCCGCCATGGCCCTCCAAAGGTCTGCGACGAAGTGGAGTCCCTCTGCGGCCACTGCTTTGGCGTGCATGGCCCTCCGGAGGTCCGCGGCGAAGTGGAGTCCCTCTGCGACCACTAGTTCGTCCGCCACGGCCCTCCGAAGGTCTGCAACGAATTGGCATTATTCCTCGGCGACCACTGCTCCGGCCTCCATGGCCCTGCGTTGATCGCCATCATTTCGGTTTTGAGGACCAAAGGTCGTCGGTTCGTGTCCTTCCCACATGCTGTGTCCTAACGTGACTAGTAATTCTGTGCTCCATATCATACCTAATCGTCTGCCACCAGTCCGAACCCTCTGCGCCAAAAGCTGGGCCACAGTTTTTGATAGGACTGGTAGCTACTTGTGGCCCAATCTCCGCACCCGTCCGTCTGGCATATATACAGCGGAACCACAGTATAGTGGGCAACAGCTGGCCCGGCGGCAAGACGTCCGCGAGGGGGAGCCTGTGGTGACGTCACAACATGCCCCCCTCATGTGATATACATAGACTTGGTACTTGTTGACGTCACAGCATAGCTATCCCTGGCGAGTACCTGTTACGGAATGGCGTCACCACCTTACCTTACCTTACAACACACCTACCCATGGCTGCTACCTTTGTTACGTAATGACGTTACACCATGTAGGACATGTAGTGCGAAGAGAGGATAACCGATGGTCGCTTAGGGTAACAAACTGGATTCCAAGGGAAGGAAAGCGTAGCAGGGGGAAGCAGAAAGTTAGGTGGGCGGATGAGGTTAAGAAGTTCGCAGGGGTCAAGTGGATGCAGTAGCACAGAACAGGGCTAATTGGAGAAATATGGGAGGGGCCTTCGCCCTGCAGTGGGCATAGCCAGGCTGATGATGATAATTATGATGACGTTAAAACATTATACTTGAGGTGGTCGCGTGACTACAACGGCAACACTTAGACTAAAATGATGTGGCAATTTGAGCCCGCGGTCTATCGGACCGACAAACGGATGCAAAATGTGCGAACGAAAGTTGTACGAGCTTGTGCTCTTAAAATCCCAATTTGGAATATTCACGAAACGTTATAACCGTCATGAGATTCGCTTATACAGCTGGTGGAGCTAATACTTTCGTCAAGTTGGATTTACTTTAGTCCTCACGCTGCAGCGTATTTTGCGATTTTGTTTTTGTCGAGTGCTTCTGATTTTACAACGCGACCTGCCAATTCAAGACGTAATGCGTGCGGCTGTAAAAAAATAGCACTACATCTCCCTGCTCACCTGAGCATACAGCAGTACACCTGCCAGATTCCTTAGAGCGAAATCAAATGCAGGATCGTCAGAGCTGAATAATAGATAAAGCTGACGCCCCAACGGTTGCCATAGCAAATCTGACGCCAGCCGTTGTCAATCCACCGAAACGGCGAGTGGGCCGATGGCATGCACAACGGATGCCCATGTGGCAGGGCCTTCCCCTGTCGTCTTTGGTGCATCATTTATCCTATTAAGGTATCACTATCCGACCTCCATGTGGTGCTACATCTGTCCTCTTTCGTGTGAAAATTGAGGTGCAACCGTTTTTTACGCACGCGTTCAGGATAGTGTCATACGATAACTTTCCATTTAACATTCATCCGCTATTCAATTTGAGGCCATAGGTGAGAGAGGGATTCAAACCGATGACTTATGCAGCCCCAATTGTATGACGTGCAATAGAGGCGTTTAGCATTGCCAAACTAGTTGCCGGTCTTCCAATGCTAAATCGCTAAGCTAAAGCCATGCCCTATCATGCAAAACAGTGCTTTCTTCGATTTAAGCGGTGTTACAACCCAGCCAATTTTTCGTCCCAATATTGCTTGCTCAGCAGCGCGATTTAGTCTGTGGCCCGATGCACAAAGAAAGTGGAGCAACACGCTGCGCAATGGCTATAATCAGGACATCGGCAGCTCCAAAGCGAAATGCTCCCTTAACGACCAAAATACGTGCGGTGTCGTCCTGCCACTGCCTAATTTCCATCGGTTACGTCTTTCTAGCCAAGCCCCTTCGCACTTGAACATGGTTGTAAATGCAAAGAACTTTCTCGGCATACTCCTCCGCGTTGTGGCGGTTGTTTGCGCGCCCCGAATGACGCTGTCACGTTGGACAAGAGGCCGTGGCCGTAGCACAGGAAAAGCTGACGCTCAAGTTCCTCCACGCTCACCCCCGCATCCTCAAAAAATGGCTTCCTTCCAAGGTTTGTCGAAATGTGAACAGCGCGAGGCGTAAAAAAAAAAGAAAAGAAAAAAAGACTTTACGTTCTGACGTATTAGATATGTATTTTACCCTCCCCTCCAACTGACATTATAGGAACAGAGGATATACAAAATAAAAAAAAAATCACATTAGTCGTGCCAGTCTCAGAACTTAACACCGTATCAGGAAGCACTTGAAAAACAAACCAAACAAATAAGCCCAAATATAAAGATCCACTTCGAAACGAGGTGTAGGAGATGGACCAAAACCGCAAGACAGCGAACAACGTTAATTGGGTGCTTTCCCTAAACTTTTGTTTAGCTTCCTTTGACGCAGATGTGAAGTGATAAGCAAAAATGATATGAAGTGGTGATGGTGCAATCACCCCAAGTAATTAATGCATCATCTTAAGCTTAGCTGCTTTAGAAAAAAATCGTCCGCCAAACTTTGCTCCGAGCGCGATATCTCCGAGAGTTGTGTGCAACTCCTAGCGAAGGCAGTAGATCGCCAGATGTAATCAACCAGAGAGCATCCCTGTATTGGGAGAGAGGCACCTCGTACATCACAGCCGTCTATTTCGCCGCTGGAATATCAACCGCGCAACATGGAATACCAATACCAAACCTGGAATATCAGGTTTGCGAATGTCGCTCTACGAATACGCTTTATTTCACACAGACAACGTTAAGAGCTCGTACGCTGCATATGTGCCTACGCACTGATCTCAAGCTGTACATAAAAACCAAGTTCTCGATTCACTCGGCACGGCCCACGTCTGGCCGTGCTCTAAAAAGCGAAAGAAAGGCGGTGGGAAGGTGCCGCGGGGAAGACCGCGAACGCGCTCTGCGGCCGTCAGGCAGCCGCAGGAGCAGTCGCCCGTTCATCGTGTATCGGGGGCAGCTCATCGCAGGCAGCCCTGCGCTCTCCCCGCTGCGTCCTGGGTCGGCGGACGCAGGTGCGCCAACGGCGAGCGCAGGCTCCCACCCGCTGGGTGACGCCGCCAGACAGACGTCGCTTCACCGCCTCCTCCAACTGCCGGCCTTGAGCGTACTATACACCACCCCCTCCGCATCCCCTGCACCCACACGCACGGCCAAATACGCAGACCAACGCACAGGGCCGTATACCTCATCGCTGCAGCCAGGGTCTGTTCCCCCCGCTTACACAGCGGCCCGACTGCGGCAGCATGCCAGCGCACACTACACTCGCGGCGGCCTATCCCCGCAGCAAGGCCCTGGCTGACACGGCCCCTAATTGAACTGACGGATCCCGCCAGGTCCGCGTGTATCCGCTGTGCAGCACGCGCAGGCCTCCTCTCGTTGGCCGCACAGGCGCGGACGGTTAGCCTGTCTGTTTGCTTTGGGAACAGCGAGCCCGATCGTGCGGTGTAGGTGGCGTACCAAGTGCGCCTTGTCCGGCTCCCTTTGCCACTTTTATTTTGAGATCGCAGTGATGTGCCAAGTGCGTTTTCTCTTGGGATTTCTTACTAACGGAGAGCACTTCCTGCGCAGAAGATTCCTCGCGCGTGATATCACTGCCAGCGTCCGCGCATTCATGCTACACGCATACGAGGCCACGTTAACTCCGCCTTTCCTAGACTGCCTGTCTGCCAGGCATCGAAGTGCGTGCGATTAAATCTGAGAAAAACTCGAACGCGAACTTCTACTAAGGATTAATTATGCTTAAGTGAATAACAACAAAAAGTCGGTAAATGGTCATACCCCATCAATAAAGGTTTCCCAGAAAAACGCAGCGCTACATTTATTCCCCCCTGTACCTTTTCTACTAATACGGGATTTTAAAACGATGTGTGCATGAAGTGTCTGTCCCAGTAATTAGGGCTCTCCTGAGTAAACTAAGACATGTCTTACCTTCTGCAGCTTTGTTTGCTAAAGCTGGACAGCCTCAGTTTTTACGATCAGTTATTTCGCTCATATGTATCATTGGCCAACCCCATTTTAGGCATCTATTTCTCAGCGGCGTTAGCCTCACAGTGTGTCTCACGGCATGCAATCTCGCTATAACACAAACAGAACTGAAAACATTACTGGCCACTCGTAACGTGCGATAAGCAACGCCGCTGGTCTGTCAGTTCCTGCTTAAGGTAGGCAGGAAGTTTTATTGTCTGCGCGACTAGCACAACCGCTGGATGCAGCGCCGAATTTTAAATGGCTGTAACTGCGGGTAAGGACCCTTTGCTAATCTCTGGAAGTCAGCTCCCCTATACTATACCCTAACTCCATCTCCATGACGGCTAAACCCGTTTGGGAGGCGGAAATCTCGTAGAGCGTTGAGGTATATCTAATGTCGCAATAGTGCCACTCGCCTTCCCTGCGCACTTCTGCCTTTTGTTGTTCCGGCGATAAATGGATCAAACCCTCCTCGCGTAGCCACTGCAAAGAAAAAAGTGACACGCTAGCTTTACCAAGCAGTCTTGAGCGTTGCACTTGAACTCTGGCTCATGGACGGGCCGCACCCCCATGACGTAAATGTTTCGAAAGGAAACTGCTGCATGCATAAGAATGATGAAATTAAAACGCGTTGCTGGCGGGTGCTTGGGACAAGCAGGAGAGCTTAGCAAAATGATATTAATCAGCAAAAATGAGTTACTGAAGATTTAAACGCTTGGGGGTCAACAGGAATGGTACTAATTTCTCTTGCGTCATATAATACAGATCGGGTACTGCAACAGCAAAAAGAATAAAAGAAAAAAAGAAACGAGGCTTTAAAACTTTAATTTGTCATTGAAAATCACGTAGCAACCGCTTGCGGAGAAACGCTGTTGCTATAACGGCAGTGTCCACGTGACTACATCTCAGGAAAACACCAGCGTTTTTCATAAGGGGCGCACACTGTTCTTTTTCTTCTTCTGCTTCTAGAAGTGGTCACCATGCTTTATTATATTTTGCGCTCTCTTTAGTGCGCCCTTCAATAAAAACCATCCATTTCGCATAGCCAATGACATGCTTTCAGCGTTTGTCACCAGATGGCGCCACAATGTTTTGAGAAAAGGGCTCGCTATTACGCTAGAACTCATCGATGAGGCGTACACTCGTGTGGCCCGACGGCGTTGAGTGTGGAAACTTAAATGAACACTAGTCTGTCTAATTACTGCGTTGTGGATAAAATTTATATTTGTCTGCGGGAAGGTTTTCTGTCGACGCCCAATCGTCATCGCGGTCACTCCTCATGATTCCCGGCAGCGTATCGGCGAACCATATCCCCTAGGCGCAATGGAGCAGACCCCGCCTTCAGCGAGTTAAACGGCGATTGTTGCTGAAATATCTCTCTGAACGCAACCTAAAGGTCAACTGTAAACGGTGATTGTTGCTGAAAGATGTCTCTGAACGCAACCTAAAGGTAACATACACTCACCGAGGCAGGAAATGATTATGGGGAAGGTAATTGCTTAAGTGTAACTGTTGTCATACCGATTGTTACTGAAAGGTGTCTGTAAACGCAACCTAAAGGTAACATACACTCACTGCAGGCAGGATATAATTACAGTGAAGCCAATTGAAAAAAAAAAATATTTAGAAAAAAAAATACAACGCAGAAGTCGAACGCATGTTTCAGTAGCATAAGTGAAGAGATGCGTGAAGAGAGTGAAGAGATAAGTGAAGAGATGCCCCACCAAAACGACGGGAACGGTGGCCATTAAATGTGTTCTTATTCGTTTAGACAATATATCCACTATTTGTCGCCTGGTGGTGCTGCTCAGAGGAATCATGTAAGGCTCCTCTATTTTTTAAAGGTAGTGACAGGTCTTGATCCACCGCCCCTCCCTCCGATAGGCCAGTTGGCTGCACGTGACCTCTTCGCCTCCAAGCTCCGCCCAAAGGGTCCAGCGGTGCTCGCTGCGCCGCTGAAATGCACTGCGATCTGCGCTTGTCAGCGTGATATTGGTCGATTAGTTAAGCAAAAAGTACTTCGCACACCTCAATTGCATTTTTAGGAGTGTATATGCAGTACTTAATGCTTAAGCTAACGCAAGAATTACATCTCTGAACTCAAATTTTGAAGAGCACGCGTGACATGCGGCTGCGCCGGGCTGCTGTGCTTTCGGCTGCCGGAACCGTGCGGAAGACACGAAAAAGTCACTTTTCATTCCTCGCGGTGACGATAATAGCAATAGAAGGAAGCTATGGCCTCATGAGACCGGGCGTAAGATTTTCATGGCCACAGAAAACACCCGACTATGCGAAGTGATTTCTGTCTGCTTAAAAAGCTGTTCGCTTACCCAGGACGGCCTTTGTTTGGGCATATGCTATTTCATGAGCAAAATATCAAGGACGCTATGACTATGTAGCCATTACTTGTACTGTGGATGTCTAGAGAAAGCTCACTGCCGTTTCGCGCCCCCTTACTTTCCCCGAACAGATCAGGGCTGCAATATAATGCGTGGAATCAATGGTGTAAAAATGCCCAGAATGAAAAGGCAATGCTTGATAATGCTTATTATGAAAATTTATTCCGTAGAATTGATCAGTTAACTGATATAAATGGAAAATGAAACATTGGAAAAAGAGGAGGGCGCAAATGTGTCAAAATGATCGAAATGGAAAGTCAGTATGTGTCTATGCTAAATATCGGTGTATAAAAGTAAAAAAAAAAAAAAAATGTACAATAAAAAGTGTAAAATCACCCGTGTGTGTGAAACGCTACTGAACGGGGGAGTCTCGCGGCGTTGCACCGAATGCAAACAAGTTCCGCTGAACGCGCACAGGGACTCGTCAAGTTTCAAGAGGCGGCATCCAAGATTACTGGTGACATTATTGCCCGGCAGGCTATAAGGAGAACAATATAAAGCAAATAAAGAATATAACAGCGAGAAAACACTATCCGTAAGCTTTGTATCGCATCATACCTGATTTTTTTTTTTTTGTAGCTGTCAGAAGATGTACATGCGTTGGCAATGCCCAGCTGCAGAGAAACTGACTTTTTCTCCAAAATAAAGCTATTGAAATACTGTGTAAATGAAATAAACTCCAGCCAAAAAGTGTGTAAAACGAAGTATACCCGGATGGTTACAAACGCAACTACGGCCATATTTCATTAGAGCTCTATGCGCAACGACGTTCCCAAAAGTTTCAGAAAACTCGCAGTCTACTTATTTTTTTAGTAAGGAACTAAGCCCAATACGTTTACTGAAATATTGTTTCTACTTCAAGTTTGCTACTAGTTTCAAAGCATAATTATTGAACTTTTTCTATAACCGCTGTACTGAGACGAACGGTTCAGAAGAATGAGCTTGCTCGTTTAGCGCATGCGGTTTTTTTTTTCTTTGACGTTTATGCTGCACATGCATGTTTAAGTTATTATTCCTGTCTTTTGAAGCTTTTTGAACAGGATAGGAAACAAATCTGTTGAATTAAACAGTTTATGTCCTGGCAAATTTTAGGACATAAACTGTTTAATTCAACAGATTTGTGTCCTATCCTGTTCCAAAAGCTTCAAAAGACAGCTTGCGGCGCGTTCCACAATCAATACGCATTGAGTGGGTCCCACGGGATTTGCTGCCTTCCCAACATCAAGCTGATTTTGCAACCCGCCTCGTGAACCAAGACGCATCAATCCCACGGCTTCTCGACGTCGACGACGCTACCCTCCTTTTGTCAAGAAAGGAGCACCGCCGGCGCCGCACACGTGCACTTATCCCTCCGTGTGCGATATCCCTTCCCCGCGGTCTCACCCGTGCAGAGGAGGTTGAGCTTAGGAGGACCCGGGTCGGTGTTGCCCTTACACCAGCTGTAACTAGGACGTGGGCATACTTCCAACCCTTATATCCTCGCCCAGGATGCCCGATCTGTAACAACGAAGATGTCGAGGCCGACATCCACCACTTGCTGTGGGACTGCCCAGCACTCAAGCCAACATGAATCCGGCACCTGAGCATAGCTGGCCTTTCAGCAATCAATCCTGCCTCATACGTCACTTGGACGCAGGGACCTCATCATCGCTCACTTCTGGACTTCATAAAATCAGCCAACCTTTTTCCAGTCATTTAATCATTTATTCATCATTCATCTCATACCCTACTGATGCCCTGAGGCAATAAATATCGACTAAAAAACAAACAAAAAACAGTTTATGTGTGCACCGAGCATAGCTTCATGAATACGCGGTATGCACGAAAGAGTGCGGCGCGTCGTCTGCTAGCGCTACCCCATGGACCCCTCGAGAGGGCGTTCGTGTAGTTGTCGCTACCTTTAGAAAAATGGAGGAGCCTTAGGATCACGCGCCAGAGCGTCGTCTGCTCGAGTGCTCCTACTGCTCCTGCGGGATATGATTTGCTAATACGCTTCCCGGCATTGGGCTACATAAAAGCGGGCGCATGCACTGGTAAAAAAAATCTCGGTAAAATTTTTCTACAGTGTTTCTCCCAAAACTGCTGTGGAATTCAATTATTCAGACATGAATCTTTCCTTCGCACCGCAAAAACATTTGGTGTCTAAATTTCAGTGTTCTGTCCCTTTAAAATCCCGTATCATACATCTACGATTTTTCCCTCGTACGTTCAGCGCGACTCAGGTGGTGTACCAGATATTAAACAATGGGCCCCATTTGTGACTTCGTGCCACCCTCGACAACTTTCTAATTGACAGTTGTCCATCAACTCGATTAATTCAATCATTTATAATTTTAATTGATAAGAAAGAAAAAAGAAAGAAAACCCATCGAAGCGGGTTGAATTTCACTTCGGGTATTGCTTGAGTGAGTTCGGAACTAGCTACCACTGATTTTTTTACTATTATAATATTTATTGCACTGAAACAATGTACTATTTACCAGGACATGGTGTAAAAAGGCATGCTGTTTTCTTTTGTTTTTTTATAAACTGCATACTGAGACTCTGGTCGCTAAAACGCGGTTTAAAAAATTGTTCCTACGGTTAACTAACGCATTTGTTATTCTCCAGAAATCATTGGGGATCTTTCACCACTTGCAAAGATGCTACACTGTTCTGGGATATTATGCAACGGAAACTAAAAAAAAAAAAAGAAAGATTTGGCACCGTATTCTGTGCAATACCTCTCTGCACTGCCACTTATGAATGAGCCCTTAAACATGTTCGTTCTGAGTGGATTACGCAGTCTCTGGAAAGCGCGCATCATGGACCGACATCACGAATCGGTTGTTTCTGCAAAAGATCCCTTCTATATAACAGGTTTCCCAACTAACATGCGACAAGGGTTAAAAAATGAAATATTTTACTTCGGCCAGGGAAACTAGTTGCATACAGCTACCAGCTGTCTTGCTCATCTGAGGCATTTTGTTTCTTTTGTGGTTAATTAAATACTTAATTTTATTTTTCTATGATATTGATTCTAGAGTTTAAATGGGACCTGCAAAGTTTCAGAGCACCTTCAGGAACACCCATTCCATTATTCGTGGTAAGAAAAACTTTCCGTGTATTTTTTTTTTTTTTCCCCAACACGAAAGGTTGTGAAAAGCAAAACTGTCAATCGCGGTTTGAACGAAATCAGACAAAATTTTGGAACATGACTATTCTTTCTCATTTTTTCTCTACGTATGGAGAACAGGAAAAAAAAAATTTAAACCGTACTGTGCGACGCCCTTAGAGGAACTAAAAAAAAAATTGTGCTAATCTGCGAAATGGATAAATGACTGCTTTTGGACAGGAAACAAAACTTTGAAGATTGCAGAACTCTAGTTTTTTTCTTTGCTGCAAATTGGCGTTGATTGCACAATTTATGTTTAGTTGGGAATATTCGTTCTAAATGGTTAACCTATCTGAAACGATTCAATAAGCGAAATGCTGCTTTTTTGTTTTTCTCTCATTTCAGTGTATTCTGTGCGATGCGCGAGGATTGAAGAGACCTGCTCTATATGTTTTTCCCTCTTCCTCTTTGTATAAGAAAATGTGGCTGCATATAATATTTTTTTTAAGTAATCCACTGTACACCTGAACTATCACGTGTAGCACAAAGTTGCTTATATACAGGAAACGAATATTAATTTCCAAAGACGACGTGTTATTGATATTGCAATTTTAACATTTTGTAAGAACAATTTTTTGTCTTTCCTTATAGAAAGTACTTAAGGTTGCTAACTGCAACGTGGGTGGTATTATACAGGCGACGACCGCGGTTGGCAGCGACAATTACAAATGTGCCCATTTCGCACATTTATTTCACTGCTGGACAATGATTACCGCCACATCCTCGACGGGAATCGTTTTAGAAGGAAACGCACATTAGACATATTTATGCCCTCCGCCTTGATGACTGTAAATGCCGTTAGGTTCCATACTGTTGCGGCGGGGGCTAGCCTGCCACCGAATTTTTATCTATTGTAGGCCGTCATTGCACCCGCCACCGCTTCGGTGATAGACGATGCCGTTAGGTTCCATACTGTTTCACTAACAAATCGTTGAGAAACATGATAAAATTTCAATGCATACAAAATGAGCTAGAAGAAAAAAGAACAGCTCTACATGAACAGATTAGAACAATCCAGGAGGAACGAACAGAGGGACATCGCCTACACTACGTCCCCCGTCACTGATCTAATATATTGCCAGGGGGCGCTCGGAGCGAAAGACGTTGCAGTGGAACGGCTCCGCACTCGCAGGACGTACCTAAAACTCGGACCGTGGAATTTCACCTGCACCGGCTCTGTTAGGCAAGCCCGTCACCAACACCGTGACAATATGATCCAATTAACATAAAACTGTCTAAAAACCTTTACAGAAAAAGAACACGACAGTCCACATGTATTGACAAAAACAAGCTAAGAAGGAGAAGATATACAAAAAGATCCAGCATCTTTTTTTCTTTTTTTATCACATGGCTTACTTACGAAAAAAGCCATGAACTGAGCTACCAAACTTTCACACACACACACACACACACAAAAAAAAAAGCAGTCGGCATACAAAGACTATAATAGAGCTTAAAATGCTGAAACATGTCCAGTAGTTATTTTCGCGCGATTTATTTAGAAGGTAACATGATCAATCTTCAACTGCACATTAAAAATGCAAGCATAAGATACAGGAAAGTGGCCTGTAATTTGAACATATTTTAAAGCACATTTGAACATAAATATAAAACGAGTAGAATGAACCAGGAAGAAGAAAACACAAGAACGTGGGCAGACCTTATTCCCGCATGATTGATTGCAGAAAAAGAGAGATATAGATTGAACGGCACATGACGTTTAACTTAAAAGCAGAACGAAAACAAATCACAACTAAAAAAATTGTGAGCCGGAAAGAAACGCGCTAAAGAAAATGAGGCACAGCAAAAATACCAGGACTTTGTTCATGCGTACTACTCCAAATGGCTGTTGCTGTCATTTCCGGCGCTGCTAATCAAACTATATTCTTTAAGGTTTAAGTCAGAACGATTGAATACCGGCCTGCTTCTGTACTGTGTGTCCCTAGAGCGTATTCTTGCCATTGGTGTGCACACAGCCGAGCCAGCTGAACTTTGACCAGTTACTCTTATATGCTGAGATGAAAGAGCTGTGACAATTACGCCACCATTTGCGAACACTATTGCCTGAGCAGCGAACGCTAACGGTTTGAACCATAAAAGACGCCACCATATAAAAAAGGCTCAACATACGCGAGAGCAGCAAAGCGTTAGGATGAAAGACTATTTGCCGTTTCCGTGCAACATCACGTCTTGATTGATGCGAAGAAGTGACATTTTCAAATTTTTTCAACCCTTCCAAAAAAAAAAAAAAAAAAAAAACTTCTCCTTGTTTTCTCCCGAACTTAAAATTTTTTATCCAGAAATTTTGCATTCCTAGAGGAAGGCCAGTATGTTACCAATAATTGCCACGAACTCGACGCGCTCGCTGCAGCTTGCGCCGTCACGTGCACCGGCTGGTTGTTGCGGGCGAAGGAACCATCGCAGACATATCGGCATGCCGCTTCAGCGGGCCGCGGAGCCACCATGGAGCCACGACCGCAGTTGACTTCGTTTACTCAAATCACGAGTGAGAGCAGCACAACCGTGGCGCGTGAGTGCGCTAGTCATGTGATTTTTATTTATTTTTCTTTTTGTTGTTGCAATTCGCGTATATATATATATATATCGTGCTAGAAAAACTGGCCACCCTGTATACGCGGTGCCTGGTGTCATCGACGGTACCGGAACCATGGAAGAATGCAAACATTATCATCATTCATGAAGAAGGGGACTCCAGGGACCTTAAAAATTACAGACCAATCAGCTTACTGTCTGTTACGTATAAGATATTTACTAAGGTGATCGCTAATAGAATTAGGACAACCTTAGACTGCAATCAAGCAAAGGATCAAGAAACGGTACTCTACTATCGATCATATCCATACCATCAATCAGGTGATAGAAAAATGTTCAGAATATAGCCTGCCCTTATACATAGCATTCATTGATTACGAAAAAGCATTTGACTCCATAGAAACCTCGGCGGTGGTGCAGGCGTTGCGAAATCAGGGGGTAGACGAGTCGTACGTGAAAGTGCTGGAAGATATATATATTGGCTGCACAGCAACTATAGTTCTGCATAAAGAAAATAACAAAAAAGATGGCTGTGGCTTAGCTTGTTAAGCCTGGTGATTGCGAAGCAATACGTGGTACTACTATTGTACCGCTTGTGGTGATGCTTGGCTGTGCTATATTCACCATGGTGATACTCCGGTTATGTTTGCTGTTATGGCTATGGTGACGCTTGACTGTACTATGTTTAGCTATGGTTTTACATAGCTAAACATACACAGACAGAATGACAATGCACACATGTTTCTCGTTTCATCTTTTATTCAAACCTATCGCCGTTTTCTTCACTGTTCATGGTACTTCTCTCGATACACAGGTTCCTTCTCTAGTCGCTGTTGTCGCTCTTCCGGTGTTTCTTGGGCACGTCGTTGTCGTAGCGTTCCATCGCTCCGAACTGGTAGTGCTGCTAGTAGATGCACGTTCCAAACTATCGGACAAATTCGTACCTTCCTCTCCTGCATCTGTCGTCGATTCTCGAAAAGGCGGTCAATGTCTGACCGCCTTTTCCGCCTAGCCGCTTTTTGCGCTCGTCGCTTGGAAAGCCGTTCTTCTCGCTCTTCTTCTGTCTCTGTGGCTCGCTTTTGCTTCCTCTTTGCAGCCTGCCTAAGCACTTTGACTGTAGGCGGCATCTCATGGCTTCACGAGAGGAGCGGAGTCAGGCCGTAACTGCCACCGCGCAAGGCGACGGTGAACCCCCGCTCTTACACAGATGGTATGACGTCACGCAGCGCGCAGCGCCACTGGTGAGAGGAGCAGAAGTCAGGCGGTAACTGCCACCGCGCAAGGCGACGGCTAGAGTTGAGCCCCGCTCTTACACAGATCGCATGACGTCACGCAGCGCGCAGCGCCATTAGTGAGAGGAACAGAGTCAGGTCGTAACTGCCACCGCGCAAGGCGACGGCGCGAATTGAGCCCCCACTCTTACACAGATGGTATGACGTCACACAGCCAGGTCACGCTAAAGGTCAAGCGTGACAGCCACCGCCGCGCCTTTTGACGGGCTGAGGTGGTAGCTAAAGTAGTATTGCTTCGCAAAAAAATTCCCATAAAGAAAGGTGTTAGGCAAGGAGACACGATCTCCCCAGTACTATTCACAGCTTGCTTAGAGGAAGTATTCAGAGACTTGGAATGGGAGCAGTTAGGGATAAGGGTAGATGGAGAATACCTCAGTGATCTGCGATTTGCTGATGACGTTGCCTTGCTAAGTAACTCGGGGGATGAACTGCAAATAATGATTGATGACCTAGACAGGAAACGTAGAAAGGTAGGCTTAATAATCAATATGCAGAAGACTAAGGTAATGTTCAACAGCCTCGGGAAGGAACAGCAGTTTACGTTAGGTATACGAAGCACTGGAAGTAGTAGGCGAATATGTCTACTTAGGGCAAATAGTAAACGCAGATCCGGACCATGAAAAAGAAACAAGAAGAATAAGATTGGGATGGAGCACATTTTTCAAGCACTCGCAGATTATGATTAGCAGCTTACCGGCATCGCTCAAGAGGAAAGTATACAACTGTTGCATTTTACCTGTACTCACCTATGGGGCTAAAACGTGGAGGCTAACCAAGAGGGTTCTACTTAAGTTCAGAACAACGCAGAAGGTCTTGGAATGAAAAATGGTAGGGTTACATTAAGAGATAGGAAGCGTACAGAGTGGGTCAGAGAAATAACTCAAGTTACTGACATTCTAGTGGAAATCAAGAAGAAAAAATGGGCATGGGCAGGGCCTGTAGTGCGAAGAGAGGATAACCGATGGTCGCTTGGGGTAACAAACTGGATTCCAAAGGAAGGAAAGCGTAGCAGGGGACGGCAGAAAGTTAGTTGGGCGGATGAGGTTAAGAAGTTTGCAGGGGTCAACTGGATGCAGCTAGCACAGAACCGGGTCAATTGGAAAAATATGGGAGAGGCCTTCGCCCTGCAGCTGGTATAGTCAGGCTGATGATGATGGTGGTGGTGATGATGATGATGATATATACGTGAGGCTTCCTTTATTGCAAAATATGGAATGGGGATTTCTGAAACTGCTCTCCAAAGTTTCAAATCATATTCATAGTCTGACGTCAATCATAGTCTGACGTCAACAGATTTTTCACGCACCTTCCGTTGTAAGTTATAAAAATAAACGAAAAAAAAATTAACGGAAAACTAGTTTCTCTGGCCTACCTAAAACATTTAACATTTTAACCTTTGGCTCAAGTTAGCTGGGGCACCCGATAAACAATTGTTCATTTAAGGGAATTGAGTGGCACTCACTCTTAGTGATGTGTTCTGCATCGTCTCTTGTCTAGAACTTTATTATTGCGCATCGTGTTGATCTGACACTGTTTACCCTACAATTTGTGCATAGTTCGTAGCTATCGCCGCATCTGGTCCCCCCACGTGTTTTACTGTCAGTACCTCGGGCTGTGCATTGCACGTCATCGTCGTCATCAACTTGTAAACACAAAGCCGACACTGCTTTGTGTTTCACCCATGAGCCGAGAAAGCTAAATACAAGCTTTTGTTTTGTTGTTGTTGTCGTTGTTGAGGCTCTCCTTGATACCCGCTACGTACTACCCCATGGAGGAGGAGGAGGAAACAACTTTATTTAACGCATTACATTAAGCGTTAAGAATGTCCTGGGCCAGGGTCACCAAGGCCAACTGATCTTGCAGCTGGTCAGAGGCTAACCAAGCCCGCCACGTTGGGGGAGGAGGGTGTGGAAAGTGAGGAGATTGGAGGGCGACAGGGCATGAAAAGATGCAATGCTCCAAGTTTGCATAGTGTTCTGGGCAATTTGGGCATGCAGGGGAATGTATGATTCTGTATAGAAAAGATCGGGCAGGAGTAAGCAGTGTATTTAGTTGTATGCGTCTAAGAATGCGGATTATTATACCCTCTCTAAGGAAAAGCACATGTGCCATCATTCCCCCGTGCACTTTCCCCTCCCTCAAAAACTTAAACAGATTGGAGGAGGTATCCCTTACAAGGATAAATACTTGGGCGGCCCTTACTCCGTCGGTCACGTGTCGATGGGGGCTCTCATGAAAACATAGGACGCCACCTGCGTTCCATACGGCTCCAGAGGTGGATGTTCGCCACCCTTTGTGTACTTGTGAATGGACAAGGGCGTCAAGGACACCGGCTCTACAGGAAGTGAGACTAACGGCGACACCGTTTGCTGACCGACAACAATAAGACCAGGAGCCTTCTTCGGTTGATGCAAAGAAATGGTCGATGATTTCATACAGAACGCCTTATGACAAGTTTGAGAAATAAAATAAAAGACATGCTCTGGCGCGTCTACTTGGTTTACTTACGTTAAAACACTGCCTGTTTTTTTTTTCTCGCCGCGAACAAACAAAAACAAAATAATCTATTAAAAATGGCCGCTGTCCGAAGGGCTATCACCTGCGTCGAATTATGTATTTTTAGTGGGCACACATTGTGAAATGTATCGCCGCATACGCGGAAAAGTGCGCTTTTGCAGACTGCAGTCTCTCAAAAATTGTCTGATGAATCTAGTTCTATATATCATTACAGGATAGTGCATACATATTACAGCTAGCAAACAAATATATTTATATTAGTCTCGAATGTTACGTAGGCTTCTACGAAAAAGAAATGAAAAAAGTGAGCATTTTTGGGTTAAATTATTGATCTCAAGCACGCATCAACTTTCGTACTGGCCATTTATTGCACCTAGTTACGAAAAAGGAATGCCTTATATGCATTAATTTCAAATGCAAAGAAAAAGTTATTTCCCTTACGCCTTGTTTTGAACTGGAGCGCTATGCAGGGTGCTACTATAGCTAATTGGTGATTTCCCTACACTCTGGCGACGCCTTCACACGAATAGGGTAATAGTATCAAGAAATAAAATTCAACCCCCGGCACACCTTCAGTTCCAGTGGGTTACCTGGCGTGATTAGGGGGTCACAAACAGCTGAGCGGTATTGCATGCGTGGACTTCGTTAGGCGCTCACAAAGTACGATTCACGTGATCACATTGAGGCTCGGCGCATCCTTTCATTGTTTATCTTTGCACTCAGTGCATGAGTCGTACAAGCAAGTTGTAGAAGAAATGTTTTTGGCGCATCTTTATCACGCATATTGTGGTGCTTTTCGAATTTTTTTCATTTTACGTTATATCGCGACGGAACGCTATGGCTGCGTGATCAAAGCTTCGAACTGAAGCAAAAATTCCACTGGGCGGGTGATTTCAACGGAGCGATGGCCCTGGAGGTTAGCTTTGGGCAGTCATAAGCGAACAACGTTGTCCCCACCGTTGACCCCAACGGCAGCGGCGCAGTAGCCTTTTCTGCATATGACCAGCTCACACACCATGTTTTGTTTTTTAGCAGTAGCTGCCAGTGAAATCAGTAGCGTTCAACAGCGGCCAATTTTGCACTTTGAATCAAGGTTAAACAAACGCTATAGCGATGAAAAACCGACAGCTAAGCTCCGAGAGCTATGTGTGCGTCTCTTTTAGCATTTATACCCTGCCGTGGTGGTGCAGTAGTTAGGGTGCTCGATAGCTGTGTCCGAGGATGCGGGATCGAATCCCGGCCGCGGCGGCCGCTTTTCAACGCAGGCGAAAGGCAAGGCGCCCGTGTGCTGTGCGATGTCACTGCACGTTAAAGATGACTGGTGGCTTAAATTTTTGGAGCCCTCCACTACGGCGCCTCTCATAACCTGAGTCACATTGCGACGTTAAACCCCACAATCTAAACTTATTAAACCGAAAGCTTTTCTATGCTCGTGGAGAGCAAATCTTTGCGCAGGAGCTGTGCGAGTGACCTGTGCGTCGCATCTGTGCGCTGATGTGTAATTTTCGAATAGGGGACGTGTGAGGACGGAGATTAATAATAAAAACGATTGATGATAATATTGCTGCCCTCACTACTCCACCCGCCTTGGCCCATTTAACCCATCCGCCAATACTGAACTCCGCACTGACGCAAGTGCCTATGGCATAGGAGCCATACTCGCTCAGCGACAGCACGGCCGTACAACGGTGATGGTGCATGCCAGCCGCCTCCTCTCAACAGCCGAACAAAATTATTCCATCACAGAGCGAGAGTGCCTGGCGCTTGTCCGGGCTATTACAAAATTCCGCCCTTATTTGTTTGGCCGCACTTTTACTGTGATAACAGACCATCATGCCTTGTTCTGGCTTTCCTCTCTCAAAGATCCTACTGGCCGTTTGGGGCGCTGGACGCTACAATTACAAGAATATACCTTTTCCGTCGTCTACATGTCCAGCCGGCTTTACCAAGATGCAGACTGCTTGTCGCGTCATCCCGTCGACGCCCCTATAGTCCTACAGACTCTAACGATGACGCATGTGTCTTGTCTGTCTCGGCCTTTTCTAACATTGCCGACGAACAACGCTTGGATCCTTATCTGCATTCCATTATCCTCCGTCTTACCTCCGACCGCTCTGATCCATCTCTCGCCTCATTTGTGCTCCACGAGAACACCCTACACCGATGTAACATGCGACCAGATGGCACAGACCTTTTGTTCGTCGTTCACCAACACCTGCGTTCCACCATCCTTGAACAGTTCCATGATGCTCCCACGGCTGGCCACCTGGGTGTCTCTCGCACATACAATAGCCTGCGCCGACGTTTCTACAGGCCGGGGCTCTACCGCTCTGTCCAGCAGTACATCGCTGCATGTGAACTGTGTCAGCGTCGGAAGAACCCCACAATTTTGCCTTCAGGTCATATGCAGCCGATCCTCATACCGACTGACCCGTTTTTCCGTATAGGCGTTGACCTCCTTGGCCTCTTTCCAGTTTCTGCCTAGGGAAACAAATGGATCGCCGTAGCCACCGATTACTCTACTCGGTACGCTATTACCCGAGTCATCCCGACCAGTTACTCCACAGAAATCGCTGACTTCCTTCTAGAAAACGTGATTCTTCATCATGGTGCTCCTCGTGAACTACCAATTCTGACCGTGGCCGCTGTTTCCTGTCGCGATTGGTTGACGAAATTCTCCGTTCGTGCTCCGTCCGCCACAAATTCACCACCGCCTATCACCCCCAGACCAACGGCCTCACGGGACGTCTAAACCGTACCCTCACAGAGATGCTGGCCATGTATGTGTCTGATGACCATCGAGATTGGGACGTTCATCTCCCCTTTGTGACATTCGCCTACAATTCATCTGTCCATTCTACCGCTGGATACTCCCCATTTTATTTATTATTTGGCAGACACCCGTTACTGCCCTTCGACACCTCCGTACACCCGAGGCAGATTCCACCAGTACCTAAGCCAGTGATGCCGTCGCCCGCACTCATGATGCCCGCCGGATCGCTCATGCCAGGCTCTCTGCGTCCCGAGACTCCCAAAAGTTCCTGTACGAGAGTCGCCACCGTGATGTCCACAACACTCCTGGACCTCTCATCTTGCTGTGGCTCCCGTGCCGTCGAGCGGGCTTGTGTGAAAAACTTTTGCCCCGTTACACAGGCCCTTACATGTGTTTTGCGCCCCGTGACCGACGTCACCTACGAAGGTGAATCTGTGTTTCCGAAGTCCCCGCCACAGCGCCAACCTCTGAAATAGTGCACGTGTCCCGTCTGAAGCCCCATTATCAACGTTCTATTTCGCTAACGTAGACCGCACTGGGACTGTGCTTTTCCCGCGGGGGGGGGGGGGGGGGGGGGGGTAGTGTTAATCTGTATTCGCTGTTCGTGATGAGGATGAAGAAGTGCAACAGACTCCGAGAAGATGACGACGCTGAGAGTTGTGAAATCGGTGCTCTCATCAACGTTAGTTGTGCGGACAGCTTTCGGACTGTAAATCTTCCGCGTAACAATATGTAATGAACAAAAATTATATATAAACATCGACAGAGTTAATGACTAATGCTAATGACTAATAATGGTGACTAATAATAATGACTTGTAATGACCAATATGACAAAACTACGACTACAAAAACTAATTGAAAATCAGTAAGAAGGCTTAGCGATGAGTGGTAATTACTACAATGACGGGAACTGACGTCATTATATAGCATCACCGTCACGTCTAGTCATGACGGATGACTTCACCAGGCAATTTACGCATATACGAAGCTGACTCCGCCGGGCATCCGATCCAGGCGTCCGTGCTACGCATTTCATGTGGCGCTTCCTCGAAAGTCGCACCACACACCATGTAGAAGCATGGCTCAGTGCAGCAGGCATCAGCGGCGTTTCAAATTGGTTTACAGGAAAGAAAAGGCGCAGTGTTTGTAGCAATTCTCCGCGGACACCTTAAACGAGTCGTAAGGAAAAGGAGGAAGGTGGGAGTGAAAGAATAAAGAGAGAAAGAGGTGTCATAGTGGACGGCTTCGTCATACAGACATTCGCCTCATCGCAATTTACTAGTCCAAAGTGTGCCCTAGAGTTTTTTTGTTTGTTTTTTTTTTCATTTAAATTTTGCGCATAATAACACGCCCATTAACCTGCGGTAATGCATTTGCTGTTTTGCTCCTTCCTTTCCACTTCAGCTGCAAAGTCGGGACTCGGGTGCTTGCATATCATGCAAATTTGGACAGTCCTAGGGGAAGGGAAAGGAGGTACGATCAACGAACATTGATTGCAGCCCAATTGAGGCCATTTTGTAGTATGGCATTATCAGTGGTTATGGCTGAGGGCAAGCTCGCTTATGGACGTTTCTAATGCATTTCAGCTTCAATGCATACGATTGTTTCAGCCTCCCGCATAACAATGACAGGTAGGATGACAAGCCAATCAAGCAATTAACCTCAACTTAAATCATCTCATACTGGGGTCTTAACTGTTTTGCAGATATCTCCATGTTAAAGCCTTTTCTGAGGCCAAAAATTTATTTCACAAAACAACTACGCTAATGCCTCAGCACGCTTCTTAATAAAAAAAAAAAAAATGAAGGACATCCGCAGCAAGATAGCAAGCAAAGCTGCCTTGAAAGGAGAAGTGTTTTTTTATGCCCACAACTACCAACAGAGCTAAAATTATTTAGTGTTTTGAGATGAACCGCTCTAAACGTTAGTACGCGGTAAATGGTGTACATTCTGGGCTTCCAAGAGTTTTGTCATTGCAATAAATCATGTTTTGGTTGCACGGCTATGCACCTTTCAAAAAATGAGGGAGTTAAGGTACGTGGGGGTTTCCCCTCTTTTCCTGGTTTCCCTAGCTCACACAAAGTAACCTCGCTGATTCCTTGACCACGCCTAGGCTCGATTTTGAATGAACCTGTGTTTTAGTGTATGAGCTGTCGACCACATCCCAGGATGCTCGTAGTGCCGCAGGGAAGAAGGAAACATTTACTTACTGCAAGCCCGTTCAGCCTTTGGAAAATGAGCGAGCCACAGCTTCTGCACAACCGCGTCGATAAGCGCGTCGGGCACAACACTTATGCAGGGGATCCCAGTGAGCTGGGGGCTTCCAGTGCACCTTTCTGTGTCAAAGCTTCCCTGCTATCCTACAGTCTCTTTGGAACCTGACGACGCAGAGACCTTCTTTTGAACTGTGAATCAGTGAAGCCCGTCACGCAGTCTTCGCAGACGTGAATCATCAGCAATTCTTCGTACAGCCAACACATATTTGCTCTACAAGCGAAAATAACTCTGCACAGTTCATGCTGACATTCGCTGCCGCTCGAAGTAACAGTACCTGCTGCTGCTTCCTCCTCAATGACAGTTCCGAGTTCGCCCCAGTTCTCATCCAAAACAATCTCACACGCTGAGCGTGACGCGCAACTTATCAACGATTGGCCTTCAACAGTAAAGCCATGCCAAAGGACACCAATAAAATACCTGCCGTCGAAACTTAGCAGGAACAACGGACGTGGTCCCTGATGGATCTGAACTCCATTGTCGAAAATACATAAACGTCGCCTGACATCCGTTTTTTTTGTATCAATATGTGATGACATAGCAGCAGTATAACCTGAATTGTAACTAAGTAGTACACACAAAAAAAAATGTTTCGGCATGTACTGCAGCTTGCAAGGTGTTAAACACAAAAGAGGATATCGACGAAGCTGTTGCGTAGAGCGCGCGCCATTTTCCAACAAAATCAAGTTACAGGTGCCAGTGTGTGGTCTCTTTGTCCCCGATGATGGATCTGAGCTCGGTCAAGAGTTTTTGCCGCCGCATGGTAGACGGCCGGTCACGAGGCAAACGCTACCATTACACTGACAATAAAATTTCAGCGTTTTAACGCGAAATTGGTAAAGGCCTCGTTTACCGGCGCTGGCGTTGTGAGCGAAAAATCACGATCATATGGCGCTGACAGGCGGTAGCTGCCAGCAGAGAAGGCCGCACACTGAGTTGCCTGCCGTTACGGGTCTCTCCTTTCATGTGGAATGGTGAGATCAGAATCAGCCTGCCAATACCGTTGCATTCACGATACGCGTAGACAAAAACGGGGTTTTATATATCAGGTGGTAGCCTGCGCTATCGCGTCATATCTTATCAAGCTGAACCTTCGTTGCAGCCGTTACCCTGTCCTGCTCGTCCGTTTGACCGCGTTGGCATAGATCTCTATGGCCTTCTTCCTGCTACTCCCGCTGGAAACCGGTGGATTATCGTGGCAGTAGACCATCTTACTCGTTACACTGAAACATCACCGTTACCCTCTGCCTCTGCAAGAGACGTTGCTTTGTTCCTTCTCAACAACTTGATTCTTCGCCATGGGACTCCGAAGGAACTACTCAGTGACCGCGGACGCGTTTTCTTGTCCGACGCTCTTGAGGCCCTACTGAAAGAATGCCGCATCTTTTATCGCATCGCTACTTCTTCCCACCCTCAGACGAATGGCCTGACAGAACGCTTCAGCCGTACTCTGAGTGACATGCTGGCCATGTACGTCAACGACGCTCATTCCAACTGGGACCAGGTTCTTCTCTTCGTAACCTACGCGCACAACACTGCGATACAGACCACCACTGGATTCTCTCCCTTCTTCCTTCTTTACGGACGCGAGCCAACCTGCACAATGGACGCGCTTTTTCCCTACCGCCCTGATGTTTCTGAATCGACGCCACTCTCGGACGCCGCCCAGTACGCAGAAGAATGCCGTCAGCTCGCTCGTTCGCTTACAAAGGAAAACCAGTGGCAACAAAAACACCATCGTGACACTGGCGAGGCGCCTTCATATGCACCCAACTCCCTGGTGTGGCTCTGGGTTCCTACCACAACCACCGGCCTTTCAAAGAAGCTTCTTGCTCGGTATCACGGTCCATACCGAGTCCTTCAAAAAACATCTCCTGTCAACTACGTAGTTGAGCCGTTACGCCCACTGCGGACTTGCGTCGCCGTGGACGCGAAATATTTCACTGGGACCGAATCAAGCCCTACTACGATCCGTCTGTCCTTTCGGCTCCATGAGTCGCCAGAATGGCTCCTTTTCTACCCGGGGGGCGCTCTCAAGAACGAAGAAGTTGGTCGTTGTCTTTGTGATTCGGCACGCCTGACGCTCCGCTGCAAATTCATCCTGAGCAGTTGAATCCATCTGCGTCGACTGAATAAACACACCCCTACCATTATATTATTATGAGGGACACTGTGTCCCTTATAATATTTTTTCTCGGCGTCCTCTCTCACACTTCCTAATCCGCTTTACTGTGAGTACCTTTGGGAAGTGTGTACTACCACGGCCGCTCGATCTCCCGACGGGAGTTCGAGAGGTTCTATAATAAAAGCTCATTTATAAATTATTTTACCAGCGAATTCGACGCATGTGCTCAGTTTCAGCAGGATCGAGCTCGGGGTTTAGTCTGAAAGTGTTTCCTCGATTGAACGCGTACCGTCGTCACTTGTTTCATACCGCGAGTACTAAAGAATATCATTGCATCGTGAAAGAGAAAGTGATAAGGAGTGCATTTATCGCATTGAGGCGAAATTGCTCCCGGTTTGCATGACTCAGCGAAATGCGATTTTTATATGCTAGTATAGTTCACCCATGCATTTGTTTACCGCGGGTTAGCTTTAATTACCTTCGTCTGGCTTTTACTTATGTGAGGAAACTTTCACATGACAGTTGTTTTGCAACTGACACTTTATGGCCTTTAAAGGTTCGCCCTAGACTGCGGAACAATGCCAACAGCGATGAGAAACGACTGGATAAGAATTCCTTAGAAGCGTTTGCTAGACAGCCTTGCTTCACACTAACGTCTGACGTGCCTGTGCGGACCAAGGGAAGCATACCTGGCACGGAATCGGAGAACCGGGATCGGTCCGCTCAACCTGTTGTGATCCTGACGGATTCTAAATCTGCCCTTCAAAGGGTAGAGCGCAGGTTCCCTATTGATTACTTGTCCCTTAGCTATCTGCGCTTGGTGCATACTCTGCAGAGCAGATACTTTTCAATGCGTTTCCATGGGTGCCCTCACATATAGGTGTCATAGACAACGAGGTGACGGACAACCTAGGCCATAAAGCACTCTCGGACGCCCATCAAGAAGAGTTTCTCAAGGCACCAAAATGGTCTTAAAAGAAACAGTCCACATGCATTTCAATTCCTTTTGGATTTCTCCCTACAAGTCATGCATGACAAAATGACTAAAAAGATTCCAAGCCACTTTGCTATATCACATTCCCACGGGCTCTGCTCGTACCCTTGCGTTGATGCATAAAACGGGTCTGACCACGTCTCCGCTGTGTTGCACGTGCGCCTGTGTGCGGGGATATAAAACATTACATTGTGGGCTGTCGAGGGTACAGCGCGGAAAGGAGTGTATTGTTCGCTTCCCTCAAGAAAGCAGGAGTCTCCCGCAGTTCATTTCAGGATATCGTCTACACATGTGAAAACCAGTCTTGCAGAAAGGAGGTTTCACGCCTTCTCTTAACTTTCCTGCAGAAAAAGATCTGGAATCCATGGTAAAAGAAGTAGTTACTAGTATCTATTACGTGTGATTATGTGTAACTGACTTGTGAATACTATATATTATTTAAGTGGTGCTAGGGTGTAGCAATTGCCGGTAGAACCCGAAAGGCTAATCTTATACCTGTAGTCAGCAGCCACCTCAACCTCTCAATCTCAACCTCTGAATTCCATGGGTTCGATTTTCATCTCACCATACATTATGCTTTCAGCGCAATTAATGCACTCTATATACTGACATGTAGTAATGACATGTTATTCATATTGCGGGAAGCAAACCGGGCGGAATTGGTGCTTCTTTATTACAAACACGAGCGTGGCGCACTAGCTTCGCTGCTCGGCGAACAGACCTAACGACACATCACGGCTTTAGTAGTCACCATAGCCTCTTAGAGTGGAGACCGACAGCGGGAATTATGGTGGCGGGGATGGCACAGCAGCACCTCTGGCACATCTCATCGTTGGAGCGCCCTCATGCGTTCGTCACGTTCGACCGCTGCTCTAGTCGACTCAGCAGCTACTCAACCTTGGCCTACTGCAAGCTGTGGTGCGCTGTCGCCACTCGCGACAGAAAGTGTGCAATTTTTGGAATTCGCCTGCCGCTTCCCTCTTCATCAAGCTCCATTACATTCAGTAATAAAACACCCAAGTTAAATAAAATGTTCGCAATATTATTTGTTATATTTTAACTTATTCCATAGAAGTGAAAGTTGTCGCAAGGATGCTCCACGAGTGTGTTTCGCCTTCCAGTGCGGATAGGCAGATGGTACCCGGAAGAGGAGATACGCCTTTTACTCATCCAAAACAGGCGTTGCAAGTAGTCGATAATCAGGATATTACGGTTTACGATGTTGCGTTAACAAAAGGTGGCGCTGGCAGGTTGCATTGCTCACTGCTCAGCCTGAAGCCTCCTACATGTCACGCGCTGGTCCGTCAAGCGAGGGTGCGTTCGTGTTGATACACGTGGCTTTATCTCAACATTTTTTTTTTTTTGTCTGCTGCATCGCATGCTAGCTATGTTTAGTGGCTGTGGTAATGCAAAAACTGGATAAAACTAGTGCGAGCGCAGTGATTTGCACATGCTGCACGACGCCCCTCGCCTGGAAATATTGAAGTGATGTGAAATGGACGTAAAACTATTTATCCTGGAGTAATTAAAGAAAAATTACTTTGACAACATTAAATCTTGAACCTTATCTAGTGAGGTTAGCTTAGCAGTGCTGTTAGAGGAGGCTAGAGGGCATTAAATGGGATATATCATAGGGTTTAGTGAGGTTAGGAAGCCAAATGATGCATATACTGCACTGAAGGACGGGCATGTACTCGTGGTTTACCAGAGAGACAAGAATAGGAGTAGATTTCATTGTGAATAAGAATATAGCTGGTAATAAACTCTATAGCATTAATAAGAGGGTGGCAGGCATCGTAATTAAGCTTAATAAGTGGTATAAACTGAAGGTTGTGCAAGCAATCGCGCCGACATGTAGTCATGATGACACGGCTGTCTAAATCTTCTACGAAGATGTAGAATTGCCAATGGGAAAAGCAAAACACAGTATGTTGTTCTGATAGGCAACTTCAATGCATATAATAATACTGAATTGAAATTGAATTGAATGTCAAGATAGAGAAAAACTTAGCGGGCAGGAAACCAAGCAGCGGGCAACTATGGCATTGGTTTAAGAAATAGCAGGGGGTAGGTATTAGTTTGGAGAGCGCAATAACTTGAGAATCATGAATACCTTCTTCAGCTAACGGAAGAACCGAAAGTGGACATGGAAAAGCCTTAATGGGGACACTAAGAATGAAATTGTGTTTATACTCTGTTCTAACCCTGGAATTGTGCAGGACGTAGAGGTAAGCAGAAAGGTTCGAGGCTGTGACTACATGATAATAAGGTCTCAAATTAATTTGGATTTGAAGAGGGAACGGAACACACTAGTGAGGGAGAAGTCCATCAACGAATTAGCGGTGAGGGGAAAAATAGAAGAATTCAGGCTCTCGCTGGAGAATAAATATTCAGTGCCAACCATGGAAGCCCACCTTAGCCTACAGGCAATAAACAATAATTTCAGAGATATTATTCCTGAGTGCGCGGTAGAAGTATGCGGTACAAATGTCTGAGATGATACCAATAAACTATCTAAAGAGACAAAATATTTGGTAAAGAAACGCCACAGTATGAAAGTCTCTAACCAACATACCGGATAGAACTGGCAGAGATATCAAAGCTAATCAATAAGCGCAAGGTGGCCGACATAAAGAACAATAAAATGTGAAAAATTGATCATGCTCTAAAGAACGGCCCTAGCCTGAAAGTGGTAAAAAGGAAATTAGGCATAGGCAAAAATCAGATGCAAGCACTGAGAGACAAGGCGGGCAATGTCATTACTAACATGGACAAGAGGATCAAGGCAGCCGAGGAGTTCTATACGGACCTCTACAGCAGCCAAAGTAGCCAGGACAAAAATGAAATTGGCTGTAGTGAAGATCAACCAGATGTTCCGCCAGTAACGAAGGACGAGGTCAAGAAAGCCTTAGAAGCTTTGAAAAGGGGGAAGCAGCTGGTGAGAATCAGGTAACTAGAGATTTTTTGAAGGACGGCGGTGATATCATGCTAGAAAAAACTGGCCATCCTTTATACTCAATGCCTGAAGACATCGAAAGTACCGAAATCATGGAAGAGGGCTAACATTATCTTAATTCATAAAAAAGGGGACGCTAAGGACTTGAAAAATTACATACCAATCAGCTTACTATCCATTACATGCAAAGTATTTACTAAGGTAATCGCTAATAGGATCAGGGTAACCTTAGACTAATCAATCAAAAGATCAAGCTGGATTTCGGAAAGGGTACTCTCAGTCATGTCCGACTCTTCGTGACCCTATGAACCATTTCACGCCAAGCTTTCCGGTCTCCCGCGGTCTTCCTAATATCACATAGCTTCATCTGCAGCGCCTCGAGGATGCCATCTAACCATCGCGTTCGCTGCCTACCCGTTATCCTGACCCTCAGTCTTTCCCAGCATCAAAGTTATCTCCAGCGACGCCTCTCTTCCCATCAGATGACCAAAGCAGCTGAGCTTTAACTTTAGAATGTGACCCTCCAATGAGCAATCAGGGTTTATGGTCGACAATATCGACTGATTTGATCTTCTGGCGGTCCAAGGAACTCTCAAGAGTCTCCGCCAGCACCACAATTCAAACGCGTCAATTCTACGGCGGTCAGCCTTCTTCACAGTCCAACTCTCGCATCCATGCAGCACAACTGGAAAGACCATAGCACAAGTTATACCATACGGATCTTGGTTGGCAGGTTGATGTCTCTGCTCTTTACTATGCGGTCAAGGCTAGCTATGGATTTCATTCTCAGAAGCAGGCATCTCCTAATTTCATTGCTGCAGTCACCTTCCGGGGTAATCTTGGAGCCCAAGAAGAAAAAATCTGTCGTGGCTTTCACTTCTTGTCCCTGTATGTTCCAGGACTTAACAGGGCAAGACGCCATTATCTTTGTCTTTTTAATGTTCAGTTTAAGCCCAAACTTCTCACTCTCTTCTTTCACGCGCGTCGGGAGCCTCTTGAGTTCCACTTCCCTTTCTGCCATCAAAGGGCATCATCCGCATATCTAAGGTTGTTGATCCGTTTTCCGGCAATCTTCACTCCAACTGAAGACTCGGCTGAAGGGTACTCTACCATCGATCATAACCACACTACCAATCAGGTTATAGAAAAGTGCTCGGAATATAATCAGCCCCTATACATAGCATTCATCGATTGCGAGAAAGCATTTGACTTGGCCGAAACATCAGCAGTCTTGCAGGTATTGCGAAATCAGGATGTAGGTGAGCCATATGTGAAAGTACTGAAATATATGTATAGTGGCTGCACAGAAACCGCAGTTCTGCATAAATAAAGTGGTTAAATTCCAATTAATTAAGGTGTTAAGCAAGAAGAGATCCCCAGTGCTATTTACAGCTTGCTTAGAGGGTGTATTCAGACATGGAATGGGAGCAGTTAGGCATCAGGGTCGATTAAAAATATCTTAGTAATCTGCGATTCGCTGATGACATTGCCTTGTTAAGTAAGGCAAGGGACTAACTGAAACTAATGACTAATAATCTAGACAGAAGAAGCAGAAAGGTAGGCCTAAAAAGTAATATGCAGAAGGCTAAGGTAATGTTGAATAGCCTGGGAAAGGAGCAGCAGTTTAAAATAGGTTGCGAAGCGCTGGGAGCGGTAGGCAAATATGTCGACTTAGGACAGGTAGTGACCGCAGATCCGGACTACGAAAGGGAAATAATTAGGAGAATAAGATTGGGAAGGAGCGCATTTGGAAGGTACTCGCACGTTATGGCTAGCAGCTTACCGGTATCACTCAAGAGGAAGATTTATAATAGTTGCATCCTACCGGTACTCACCTATGCATGGGGCTGAAATATGGAGGTTAACGAAAAGGGTTCTGCTTAAGTTGAGGACAACGCAGGGGGCCATAGTACGGAAACTGGTAGGTATAACATTAAGAGATAGAAAGCGTGCAGAGTGAGTCAGACAAATAACACAAGGTACTGACATTCTAGTTGAAATTAAAAGAAATGGGAATGCGCGGAACATGTAGCGCGAAAAGAGGACCACCGATGGTCTCTATAAGAGTGACCAATTGGATTCTAAGGGAGGGTAAGCGTCGCGGGGGGCGGAAGAAAATTAGGTGGGTGCATGAGGTTAAGAAATTCGCAAGTGGAAGCAGCTGGCACAGAACCGGGTTAATAGGAAGCAAATTGGAGAAGCCTTCGCCCTGCAGTGGGTATAGTACAGCTATTGATGCTGATTTTGTACAGCTCAATATAGAGCAATTAAGTCTGTGAACGGGGTCGGAGGGGGCGTCGATCGCAGAACCCTGGAACGTCTGTAAACGAATGTCGAATTCAGGAGATGTAGACGCGAAAAGGAAATTGTATGTCCGCTGAAAGACGCAATGTACAGTCTGTGTCAAAAGTATAGAGTTCAGGAGTCTGGTTCAAAGGCGTGTAGTGGCTGTCCTTTAGCATTCGTGGAAGTCATTCCTGTTAATATCTTCTGACCTGCAAGATATTGCGAACACTGGAAAAAATATTATGAGGCACGTCGTGGGGCTCAGAAAAAGACACCCTTGGCTCTAAACTTTCGTCAAAGACCGTCACTTGCATGCGGCCAGGATGAAACGGTATGGGAGACCCTGTACCATGAAGTACATGGTTTGACAGAAGCTCATCTAGTCGGGTTCGGACTGTGTAGTCGGGCTGCGTAGGTTCCAATTCGCCTTGCGACTTTTTTTTTTTTTTAACTTTATGTTGTCACTATGCCGTATTGTTCTTTGCTTTTTATTCTTTTTTCACGTCCCCGCTTTTCTTCAAATCAAGTTCTTTTATTTTGTATGTTTAGCGCCTTTCTATTCATCCAATATTGGTTTAAAACCTGCAAAGTTTTTTCTTTTCATTGCTCCCTCTCTCTTTACTTCACGTATTTTTTTTTTATTTTTATCAGTACAAATAAAGGCGAAAAAAAGGGGCTAGCGGACTGTCATCCGGGTGAGCGAACGGGTGGGCGGACGGAGCGATGGATGGATGGCAGCCGCTTTGCGTCGGGCTGATGAAAGTGTCACCTAGTTAATAATTCCCCGCTTTCCCAGCTGCCGGTTGAAGAAAGGCTCCTGGCGGCAAATAAGAGGAACTTTATGAAAGCAGATAAAAACGCCATTAAAAGCAATCATTGTGAATGTCATTAGTTTTGAGGCGCTGCGGATTAGCGCCGCATTTTTAAACGTAAAAGCAGCTCTAATCCCGTTGTTTACATTTTTCTACTGTTTTTTTTTCCTTAATAAATAATTTCTATGCGCAAGCACGAAGAGCAAATTCAAGCGAACAGCCGACGTGTGGTGGCGTCGCACTCTTACCAAATGTCACTAGCCAAAGGAGCCATGCTAAAACCCACTACCTGCCACTGTTGGCAGATGCCAAAGTGGAAGGAGAGATATGGAGACCGGGAAGTGGGTGCCGCGGGAAGAGGTACTACTATTCTAATCAATTTAAAATATCTGCGCGCTGAAGCATTTCATCTGCAGTCATGTATTGCGTGTGTGTAGCAATGCATGGTGTGGGGTGGTATACGTTACGAGTGTGGTTGTGCATGGCAGCTCACACCAACGACCTTAAGCTATCGCATTGTCATAACTAATGGGGATGAGGTGTCCTCCGAGTTTTTAGTTTCAATATGTCAGAAACTCGCGACGTACGCCTATGTCACCCCTTCTCAGCATACAGTTATTTTGAACGAGAACATCTTCGGCGGAACTCCGCCTGGTTGGGCACTGTTATTTTCCGGCTGCTAGTACCACCACGATACTCAAGGAGTGCTGGGGTGGACTTGTATTTTATAAGCATTCTGTCAGTGCTGCAGTACCTCAGCCATGTGTTCAACTGCCCAACTCAACAAATAAAATTGTAGTGGGCACCGTTTACTCAACAGTAAACAATGACTGTATTATACATTTAAAGACTTGTGAGTGGATATGACTGTATTCTAGTTGCGCCTCTTAAGTGAGTGTCACTAATGCCCTATTAGCCGGTTTATTCAATCTCACATGTCTACTATAGCCTTCTGGAATAGGCTAAAACTGGTCATATTTCGTTATACAGGGAGGTAAGACTGACGGTGCTATGGATTACAGGGTGATGTCAGTGTTAGCAGTACTTTTGACGATTTGAGAATTGTCAGCATTTCTGGGCATCAAAAAGTAGTGTCATGTATTGGCTGTCAGTAGTGATCATCACATAATTCCATGAGGACACTTTAAGCTTTCATGTTTTAGAACATTTGACAGTCCAAAGAGATTCTACGTAGATGCATGTGATTATTATGGGAGACTGTTCCTCACCACTGCGAAATTTCGCCTATAAATCTCAGATGCGGCACTCGTCCACATGTTTTGATGCGCTGTGGTAACCAACTGAACGTAATTTTATTGAGCGGTTATATTGTTATGTCGTGCACTGGTACGAGAATAAGAAATATTATGCTAGGCAGTGTTTAACTGCAAGCCAACGTCCGCCACGCTTCGATGTCAAGCTGGCCAGGCCTGGCAACGACAAGCGAGCGGTACGCCGGGTGACATGTCTGTCGGGTGACATGTCCATGCAAGAAGCGCATCACTAGCTTGTATGCAACGTATTCTTGCCTCTAGGTTACCGATAAGCTTATCCGTTGTCGTCTTTATATATATATATATATATATATATATATAGAACTATTTCTTCCGGATTCGAATATATGGATTTGATCGAATTCGATATATATCCGGGTCCAATTGTAATCATGATGGCGATATTTAATGGCGGAAGGGCCCCTTTGGCTTAAGAGGGCTATGATATATAACAATTGGCATTATCGCCTACTAAAGGTGAGGACACAGGCCCAGTTCCTAAGTAGTCAACCCGAGAAAACCCGAACGCTAGGTCAGCGGAAAGCTTGTTTCGATTGTGTCACTAGTGGGTACCCTCAGGCGACACGGGGGATCCACCTAGCGCATGTGAGGAGGCGGCGCGAACTCACTGTGTAAGAAGTATTTCAGACAAACAAATATGCCACGCCTGCCACACAGTGAATAGAGGGCAAAATCTTCACCCCTTCCCCCCTCCCTTGTTTCTCCGGCTCCCAGGACTCAGCACTCATGAGGAAGCTACCCCGCCGGCGCCGGGGTGGCGCAGTGGTTACGGCGCTCGACTACTGTTACCAAGGGCGCGGGATCGAATCCCGGCCTCGGCGGCCGCTTTTCGGTGGAGGCGAAAAGCAAGGCGCCCGTGTGCTGTGCGATGTCAGTGCACGTTAAAGAACCCCAGGTGGTCGAAATTTCCGGAGGCCTCCACTACGGCGTCTCTCATAGCCTGAGTCGCTTTGGGACGTTAAACTCCACGAACCAATAACCAACCAAACCTGATGAGGAAGCTGAGCGCTTGATGCAGTGTTTGCGGTGTTTGCGAGGTGCTGCTGTTGCGTTTACCTGATATATTAGTATCTTGCCTTGCTTGTCATAATTTTACTACTTGCATGATATTTTCGCTTATAAGGAATGTCTAGTTTTTGTATCTAGCCAAGCTACCTTGAAGGCAAGAAAAATGACCAAAACATGCGGTGTCCCGTGTACCGGACGTCGTCCGTAGGACAAATAGCGGTTTTAAGGTATGGCATGACATTTGCCAACGTGAAGTCCGTACCTTGCATGCAACAGACTACGCCTGAGAAAAACATTCAATGCCAAAACACGTTAAAAAACTGTGTTTGTAAAGGTGATGTACTAGCTAGTGCACCGCGAAAAGCCACCCTGGCGAAACTCCTCGGTTGTTCTGGTTGCGTGACGATGGAAGACGGCAAGCGAAAAGAACAAGTCAACCGGCCGCTGCTACCAAACAGTCTTGCGTCTCCAACTGCTCAGTAACATGCCGTCGTATCTGCCACAAAAACCGCAGCTATTCAGCGAAGCTCAAATTGTTCCAACGGTGCCTTCATCAAATCTATTCTGCGCAGTTTTGCACAAGCCTAGCCCTCTTGAATACTACGTGAACCTGAAATAAAATTTGCATTGATTGTCTGCAAGCGATTATGTGCGAAAAGGTGCGTCTCCTTAAGGCAGCAATGCCGCTTTAAAGCCCCGAACAGTATCGTTAGAAGAAAAGCGGCTTTTACCGAAAGCGACAGGAATGTTACAGTTGCGCGGCTGGGAACAGAAGGGCGTCGCTCCCAATTAGTTTCCTTCCAAGATGATCTGTGTTGAAGAAATTGAGCTCTTGGCCGCCCGCGTCAACGAAACACGTTTATGTCCTGATGAACCGAATGTTAGAGAACATGTTAGAGCATATCCTCTAGCCTGAACCTGCATTTATTGACCTTACAGGCTGCATAGTGGTGATAGGAAATGGTTTTGATTCTGAAACTCAGAGGCGCATTTGTTTATACAATGAAGGTGTTCATACAAAACTTCAAATCTACAAAATGCGAACGGTCGAGAAAAACGAAAAGAAAAGGCAGCCTCGGTACTAATGCGGCTCTCCTTGAGGCTACTGTATCAAGAATGAAATAAACGTATGCCGCACGAAGTTGCTTAGGATGGTTATGTGGTTTAATGTTCCAATGTGTCTGCGAAGTACTTCGTTGTGTAGAGCGCCGGATAATTTCGACCATCTGATTTTTTTTTTTTCCGAGCCCTGATAGAGTATAAGGTGCGCCTTGTGTTTCGCTTGATCGAAACCCGGCCGCCATGGTCAGGATAGATATCGCGTGTCTACCACGCCTTTAGCCGAGCGCCCTGACCACTGTCATTATTTTCTGTCAATAGGTTTTACTCACAGCCCTCGAAGTCTGCAAGACACATTTTCTTACCTGAGAGCGTCTAGCGTGTGTGGCAAATTGTGACTGTGCTTCTTACTCATCCTCTTACCTTTTCACGTCTCCTGGCACCCAGCTTCAGCGCAAGAGAGCTTACCGGAACACCCTTATGGCTAATCTCCCCGCCTGCCTTCCATCCTCCTCTCTCTCTTACCCTCTGGCACTGAGTTCCATGTTCGTAACCCAAACCCCTCAAATACCTGCCTGTATACGCTTGCTATATCTTGTCAGTACGTTGTGGGCGCTAGTATTATATCCAGTATACCTAATTTACTAACGCGATTGCGTTAAAGGACTCGTTCTCCGGAAAACATGGCGTCGTCTTTGTCGGCGTTCCCGGCGTCGGCGTCGTGAGCGAGAAATTGCAGCATGGCTCCGGCAGGTGGTAGTTATGGCCGCGAATTGAGTGCTTTTCAGGCTCTGTGGCGTCACGAGAACACATAGCATGCACGAGCAGGCAGCAGGCGCTGCCAACTCGGCCTCGGCTTTTGAGGCGAAAGGCGAAATCACAATGCAATCAATATATATATATATATATATATATATATATATATATATATATATATATATATATATATATATATATATATATATATATATATATATATACAATCGTACGATTGTATACAATCGTAGGCTACCCTATTACGTTGCCCTAGCTATCATATATATATATATATATATATATATATATATATGATAGCTAGGGCAACGTAATAGGGTAGCCTACGATTGTATACAAATGAATATGTGCCGCATCGAAGTACCTAAACGCGAAGGAGGACGCGAAAGGGGAGCCGGCAGACGGGAACAAATAACGCTGTCGAATCATACCCATCAAAAAAGAGATTCGGTCCCTCCCCCCTCCCCCCCCCTCCTCCTTTTTTTTTTTTTTACATTGGGGCAAAATTAAGACACAGTCAAGATTGAAAAGTGGGCAATACAGAATAAGAAATTAAAAGTGTTTTCGAACGTAAAATTGATTAACAATTCAATAACCGATCAATTATTAGTTGTTTGCAAAAGATTAATTTTAATGTCATTATATAATCAGATTCCTTCAACGCATTGCAAGATTTTGAAAGAACTTCGTCGCTCGATTAAGCTTTACTCAAAATAACAGTGCCCTTGCAGATGATTGTTGCTTGCGGAATAGCGTGCGTGGCGCTAAAATTCGCTGTGGTATCAGATGCCAGCTCAGTCCGTAAAATCATGTTATAGCATAAGTTGAAACTTCAGCCGACCGAATTCACTTATAGGTGGCGTCTGCAATAAAACAATTTTCCTTCCCACGCGTGAAGGAACGCCGACGACGCTAGGACTGCTGATGGCACACATCGCAGCGCACACTTGTGACGATGGATGGATGGAATATAGGAGCGTCCCCTTTGAAACGGGGTGGCAGCAGTAGCTATCGTGCTATCATTACCCTCGTGTAGACTAGCGCCGCCTCGTAATGAAGCTTTGCAGTTGGCACAAGATTTCCGCAGCTGTGGAGGCGCCGCACTTTAAATATCCTTGCAGCGGGCTCAAACTATTCTACGCTACCGCGGCAGTTTCAGTTTGTCTCTAATCAGAAACCGTCAAGATCATGCTTTAATTTATAGCTTAAAGGTATTTTTCCATTTGCGTAAAGCATTTGATCATACTTAGTATGATCTTTGGCTACATCACTAGGTTGCAATGGAATCCGACCATCACATTAGGCCTCATTAAGAGCTACCTGTCACTTGGGCATCAGTTCGTAAAACAGGACTGTGTTCGTTCAAACCCACTTCATGATAAACAAAAGGTCCCACACAGATGAATACTATAAGGCAGGTACTTTTTTTTACGCACACGCACAAACCAATATATGCAAACAGCAGCCAGATTTGCTTAGAACACTAAATATATATATATATATATATATATATATATATATATATATATATATATATATATATATATATATATATATATATATATATATATATATATGCAGGCGAGGTACTGCACGTTGTTAAGGAATAAACGAATTGTTATTTGAACGAATTATCCACGCGTCTGCCAGATAATTAACTTTATGGTTATGGTTTCTTGATTGAGTGAGTGAGTGAGTGAGTGGTGATTGAAACACGTTTATTGACAGCCCTATCATGCACTTGTGGTTTAACGTCCCAGAGCGACTAAGCCATTGGAGACGTCGTAGTGGAGGGCTCCGAAAATTTCGACCACCTGGGGTTCTTTAACGTGCACTGACATCGCACAGCACACGGGCGCCTATCTTTTCGCCTGCATAGAAAAGCAGTTGCCGTGGCCGGGATTCGATCCCGCATCCTTGGGAACAGCAGTCGAACGCCCTAACCACTGAACCACTGCGGCGGATATATAACAAACTTTAATTGAATGCACAGAAAACAAAGTATATAGTGCTGTGTTCAGCTTGTTAGGGCGCAAAATGTTTAGCTTTCTTCCCTAACGTACCACAAGCCCTCCGAAGCGGTGGCCTTGTGATAGTGCATCCTCCTCGCATTTGGGAGGTACCAGGTTCGATACCTGATGCCACCGGACACCCACCGGTTTACAATAGGTACGAGTAGAATGGGGTACGGAAGGGATTGTCTAGGCTTGCCCACCACCGAAATGTTTTTTGTCATGACCCCTTTCCCAAGCATTTCACCCCAGAAGAGCCGAGCACGAGGCCGGGGGAAATGTTGTACCCATTCCAAACCGGCGGGTATCCGACGGCACCAGGTATCGAACCTGGTACCTCCTGAATGCGAGGCGGATGCTCTACCAAAGGCCACTGCTTCGGTAAAAAAAGTAATTGTTTGGACTTGCCCAACACTCAACGTTTTTGGTCAATGACCCATTTCCCAAGCATTCCACTCCAGAACAGCCGATCATCAGACCGGGGGAACGCTTGAACCCATTGAAAACCGCTGGGTGCCCGGCCTCACCGGGGATCGAGCCTGGTACCTCCTGAATGCGAGGCGGATTCTCTACCGTAAGGCCACCATAAAGCCTTCATAAAGCATAGGCGAGTGAGGCTTTAGTTAAGCACGGTAGGTTGCGAAAGCAATAATATCATGGCTACACTATAGTTCAGCTCGTAGTGTAGCCAATTGTGGTGTACCATGTTGACCGCACGATTAACACAGGACACACATTGGAGTTAAGTATTGTTTAGCTTTATTGTTTATACCTATGAAGACACTTCGGGGATCACTGAAGTAGTGAGGCTTCGTCTGCACACGAGTAATCACATAACCATCAACCTGTAGAGGGGGACCTTCTGGTCTTTAAGGCTCGCTCGACACGTTCTACACACCACAACACTTCCCATAGTTTCCTCGTCCCATTCTGGATAAGCTAGTTGAAAAGCTTATAGGAGTCAAGCAGTCTTTATGCCATAGACGATCACACACCGAGCACACACTTCCGAAGGGGTTATTCGTGAATCGTGTATGAAATTCACGCGTAGCCGAGTCAAATTCACTAACTCTTTTCGCATACTCTGAACGGCGCTGCTCTTCCAAGTCCCCCGTTGACACAGTGAGACCAGCCTTGACAAGTGACGCTTCCCGTTTCTTTTTCAAACGTACAGCTCGTTCTTGCGAGCCTCATCTGGATGCCGTTTCCTCCGGGTCTCATTATACTTTGCTTGTCGAGCCATCACGACCAACACGCTCCTTTTCAAGCTGTTGTTGCCGTTTTTCTCCTGTTTCCTGAACGCTCTTGACTGCTGCGTGAACACGTCGACAAAGAGTCTTCACGGTTCAAACCGTCCATTACACTTTTCCTCCTCTTCCTCTCAACTCTAAGAGAAGAGGTGACAGCAGCGCCTCCACTCGGTAGCAGCGCGGCTCCAGCTGCAGCGCGCCGTGCCTACCGACCACCGCCGCTACCCGACGACTCGACTTGGAAGTTGGTAGCCCATCTCTCGCAGCTGGTATGACGTCGCAGCCATCACGTGACTACGCCATGGCTATGCGAAGGGCCGAAAAGGGGGGCAGTATTGCTTTAGCAATAATAAAATAAAATAAATTTGCTCTGAATAGGGCAACGCTATGAGCGTGTAAGTACAGAGTTATTTTGTACCCCTGAAGTCAACCACCTCGTCTCCGAACTGTATATATAGCAAAGGCTGCCGGATATTTGTGCAACGTAGCCTACCTTCCATCTCTTTGGCTGGAGTATTGACTGTATATACATATAGTCTCTTATTTTATTATAAATTGCTATATGGTGTTATTCTCTGGGGATAAAGGACGAAAGACAACTATCACATGCTGCAAATATCGCAAAAACTAAACTGGCCATATTAAGCAATAGGGGACAGGCTCTTTCTTGGGTTCGCTGCAATAAAAGCACGTCAGATGTATTGGAGACTTGTGCAACAAAGAGAAATTCTACGTCGCTTATAGAACATGCTTGACGAATTATGACATCCCCGGCCGCGGCTACCGCATTTCGGTGGAGGTGAAACCCAAAAGGCAGTCGTTACCCCAGGTAGTCTAAACTAGTCCGGAGCCCTCCATTTCGGTTTTCATCTTCGTCTCACTTCTGGGCGTTAAACACCATAAATTACACTATGACATTCACCGCTCTAAACAAAACCAAAAACGCGACGACAAATTATGACGTTCATTATCTGAAATATGTATTAATATGGCATGATTATAGCAAAAGTGTTTGAGCCGGTATGCCAGCTTTCTTTTTGGTTTCGTTGAAGACGGAGCATAACCGGGTTTATATTTCTTTTTCTAGGCATTCCGTCATTGCTCACCTTATGTAGTATATCGTTTTTTAAACAAAAACTGGTTAGTGGTGTTTAACGTCCCAAAGCAACTCAGGCTATGAGAGAAACAAAAACTATAAGGAAACAAATATCGTTGCGTTTCTCGTCGGCGGTAGCGTGAATACAATGGTGAAGCAGAGGGTCTGTTCGAAATATTGTCCAGTTTTCTTCTTCGAAGACGTTGATATCCATTGTTATATTTCTTCCGTTATGCGTTGCTGTAGGTTTCCACACTGTTAAGAGGGCGAAGATCTTGTCATGGAAACATGCCTCTTTTTTTGCCACCCTAGGCAAATCGCCTTTTCCTGGAAAAAGAGAATTATTGCGTCACTAGCACACAAGATCACGTCTTTTTCGCAGAATGCGGGCAATACTGTCGACGCAGTAAAATCGCTGATATGGCTGTCCGCACTGCAAAGAGTAGGGGTGAAAGGGACAGGGAAGGAGAGGCCCTATAACAAGAGAAAATGGGGGTGGGGGAGGGGGGCGGGATAATCGGTCATGAAACTAACGGCCATAAACCAATTTGTGCGGTAGTCCATACTGACGCAGACCAAGTCGGAAATTTGTCACTGAGGTAAATGAAGAGATTCTAACCCTTTTCTGTAGCGCAAGAAGCTTGACAGCCTTGAAATCCACAGGTGCTGCTTACCCCAACCTTCGCAGCCCCGTCTCACGTTTAACGGTGACTAGGGATAAGTAACGAGCATAAAGCTTTACTGAAAGCTCATAGGAAGTGTTTGAGGCACAGCTTAAGCAAAATCACGTGGAGGCGCCGAGACGACGCAAAACGTTATCAACAGACGGCCTTGAAATGAGCCTTCGTATTTCAACGAGACCTCTTTCACGGGTCTTCGGCGCACCGTGCAGAGGGGCGGGGCGGCGCTCCGCTTCTTCCGGCACGCGTGCAAGGGAGCGTCGCGTCCGCGCGTCCGCGTCTTCATGATTTGGGCACCGCTCCCGCGGATGGTGCGCGAACTGGCGTCCTGAGCATTTTCGCACTCCGAAATGGGCGCGCAAGTGCGAGGAAGACGCGCTTGCAAGCGCCAGCCGGTCCATGCACCGGGAGCTCATTCCAGGCTCGTTTCGGGGACGCAGCCTCCCGTAGTTTGGAGCCGTGCAAGAAAGCAACCTCGGATTAGCACCGCGCGGCGAAAATTTAGCGATCTCCTGCAAGAGTCATGATGAGAGGAGCCCCCTCGGTCGCCCTGCGGCTGGAGCCACTGGGGTTCGAGGGCAAGATAGCGCTCCTAGATACCACAGCATGGGAGAGTGCGAGCACGCTCGTGCCGGAAAAGACATTTCAGGGGAGGCTGTACCTAACAGCGCTCGCAATTTCCTGCCCGTGAGATGATGCTCTAAAAGGCTCGTTTAGCGAGAACCATGAAGACCACCGCGCGATGTGGACGCAGTATTTAATGCGCTACGCCTGCCCAGGTGCCGAGGCCCTGGCCGACAGTTGACCGCCACTTAAGTCTTTATGGGTTAGCAGGAATCTGAGGGAGGGCTTTATTTCCTCTTTGATCTCACCTGGGGTACCCAATTCACACGGAGCTCTTTTCGTGGTGCGAGTTTTGTTCTGAAACGAAGAACAGTCTCCCACAGGACTATACTGACCACGTATTTAAGTACCCTATTGAATAAGGCGGCTCTATCCTCTACGTTTTGACTGTTGTGGTCGCTGTAACTCATAATTCGCGCGACTGAAATCAAAGCACTCTATATGTCCTTCGTGTTCTATCATTTGTGGTTTGCCTCATACGAGCCAACCTGCACTGTCGTCAGTAGAAACTTCCCGGAGCATGTCATACGATGGATGATAAACTATCAAGACGTGTTTAAACTCAGCATTGCGAATGTGTGTGTGTGTGTGTGTGTGTGTGTGTGTGTGTGTGTGTGTGTGTGTGTGTGTGTGTGTGTGTGTGTGTGTGTGTGTGTGTGTGTGTGTGTGTGTGTGTGTGTGTGTGTGTGTGTGTGTGTGTGTGTGTGTGTGTGTGTGTGTGTGTGTGTGTGTGTGTGTGTGTGCGTGCGTGCGTGCGTGCGTGTGCGTGCGCGCGCGTGCGCGTGCGCGTGCGCGTGTGCGTGCGTGTGTGTGTGTGTGTGTGTGTGTGTGTGTGTGTGTGTGTGTGTGTGTGTGTGTGTGTGTGTGTGTGTGTGTGTGTGTGTGTGTGTGTGTGTGTGTGTGTGTGTGTGTGTGTGTGTGTGTGTGTGTGTGTGTGTGTGTGTGTGTGTGTGTGTGTGTGTGTTGAACGCATGCGCAGTATGAAGGTAACTCCAGTGGGTAGCAGGGAACAAAGAAAATCGCAAAAAGGAAGGAAGCCTATCGTTACTCCTGCACTAAAGTTGGGATGTTTTCTTTTCAGACCAGTCGAGAAAGTTTTCTCCACTCTTCTCGATCGAGCAGTCGTTGTCTATATGCGGGCTGTTTGTTCCCTTTCATATCGGGCAGGGTTAATTGGAGGGACATGGGAAAGGAGGCCTTTGTAGTGCAGTTGGCATATAGTCAAGCTGTTGATGACGATTATATATCAGAGCCACCTGTACGAACGTACAGAGGGGTAATACTTGTTTGTTGGAAACTGCGCAGGCGAAATGTTAGCCAGCAGCAGCCGTCTTCTCAAGAGTGCAGGAGAAGAGACACATGACAGACGGTCGGGTAGTGACCTCGCCGAAGATTGACCGCATCCCGGTTGGGTCGTTAAACAACAAAGAGTAACGCTATATTTTCCTCCAGTAATACGACGCCATCTTGGGCCAACCAGCCGGGAAGGCTTAATGGAAATCAGAAACGGGTGAGGGTGCACACGTCCTCTCAAAGCCCGAATGGTTGTATAGGCACGTCAGAGTGGTTGTTATGCGGTATGTACTTTACCATAGTTGGCTGCAACTGCCCCCCCCCCCCCCCCCCTCCCTTGACACCCACACTAAGAATTATCTTTCCGATGCTCCTCGTAAGCAAGCACGGCTCATGACTTCTCCCTTCACTAAAGACAAATCATGATAGCGGGGCGCTCAATGCGAAGTACTGACCCTCGACATCTTGCTTTAATGTGCGAACGGACTATCGTCATTTCCCGCCCATGTAACGGGAACGAACCGGCTCAGTAACCAACTGTCTTCACGGGCAGGACGAATCGCCGTTTCGGCTCTGGACACAGTGAAGGTGCAACCCGTCGCTTCCACTTCTACATCCCGATACTTGCGCGGATATGGCTAGATGGAGAGATATAAGAGGGCCTTAGGTGCTGCAGTGGGCGTGTTTGGGATAATAATCCTGAGTGGTTGCCAAAGGTAGAACCTTTGATGGATCTAAAGAAATTTTAAACTGACGAAGCCAGCCCCTGGCAGGCTTATTATATCAATGTCTTGTGTGTGTTTGTGTTGTCTTGCAAAAGTCAAGCCATAAAGAAAAAAAAAAGGGATATAATGATCTCAAGGTATGGGAGAGGGGCAACTTCGGGTTCGCGCTACTGAACGCCTCTCGGCCACTTTTTGCACCCAAGTTCAGTGCGGCTAGATGATCATTTAATGCTTAAATTTCACCTTCGTGGTCACAGGAGATACTGACGCGAACCTTAAGAGCGTTACGCGACAGCATTTCTTGCTGGCGTAGACCGGCTCCCTACCCAAGGTAAAGAAGTTCGATTCCAGCATTCCAAGTTTTCATCGAAATTGGTTCGCTTTGACGTGACGTCACTCTAAATAAATCAACATTCTCTCGACACAACGCCGGCACCGCATTTTCCGCGGAACGGGGCTGTTAACCATGTTGCGTTAATAGTGCGCAGACCTTCAAGTAGCTCTGAAAAGTCCCAGCGACAGTTGAAATGGTGCGATTACAATTATAAGTGTTCGGATCGCAACGAAACGCTGCCACGGAGTGATGCTTTGAGCAAAGAGGGTTTTTCCCAAAACCTCTCAGAGCTGCTCTTCACTCAGCTCCCTTGCGTTCACTCGGTATTATGAAAAGGAAGGGGAGAAGAAGCATAAAAACGAGGAGCCCAGTATCGAGGAAGCGCAATCGACATGATTGCTTCCCATCAGCGAACGAGCGGTGCAGAGGAAGGCACAGGAGACAAAAGGACCGATTTGCCAGTGGGGCTGACAACGCTTGGAGCGTCGGGAAGTGTTCTCGGTGTGCTCGCGCGCGTCACTGTTCGTCGCCCGCTTTCCTACGGCGGCGGCCGGACGAAACAAAGAATGAAAACGCCAATAAATATCCCAACCGCGTTCACTGCAACGCCCGCGGCTCGAACGGAGCAGCAGCGGCATGCGCGCAGCCGGTCGTGGATTCATCCTGGTAAAAGCATTTTCGGGCGCCGACGCACGCCACAAGAACGCGTACAGGGCGCCTCGCTCCCACTCTTCTGTCGCCCCCACTTCCTTTTTTACCCGATCATAAATATGCAAATCAATCAAGAGTAACACGCCTCGGAATCCCCTTTCGCGGACTATGTGGCTCAAGGCCCTGGACTCCCCCCGCTCACCCTTTGCGCCCCTCCCCGCGAGGCTCTCTTCCTGTCATTTCGCCCCCAGCGTTCTGTTTTTGCTTCCTTCCTCCCATTCAATCTTTTTTCTCCTCCTCCGGCACTCAGCTGCATGCCAACTTCCGTTTGCTTGCCTCGCTTTGCTTGCTTCTTCGCGCAGGGACACTTCTGCGGTGAACGCAAAATGAGAAAAAGCGGCCGCTGCTACGAAGCCAGAGTCCTCGAGAAGCCGTTAAGCCTAATTAGAGCTTTCTCTCGCGTCCCGGGGAGCCTCCCCGAGGACCGATCACGCGACGGCAGCTTTCGATCGCTGCGTGCATATTCACCGAATTTTGGGGGACAAACTGCGTCGGCTTCCCAGCTTTTCGGCCGCTTGAGAGACGCTTGTGCACTCCTTCACATCGGCGGTCCGTTTAATAAACGCTATCAGCCCTTAATAAAAACAGTGAAAGCCTTACCACCCTCAAACCCAATGGTGTAGGACATGCATTAGTTCTACTGTACAGTACGACGAACTCACATGCGTGGCGAGATCAGCGAAGCTACACGCCCGAGCGCAGATTATTTCGGCTCTATAGTGTTTCAGGTGGCGCGCAACCAACGAAGGCCAGCCTATGCCTCGGCCTGCAGCGCCATTGCTTATCCAACAAATGGATGACGGCAGTATGAGCATGTTAATCGTTACTAAAATTGCATTACTCTAAGGATTTTAACGGCGGAGCAGAAGACGTAAAAGCAGCACACCGGTTCAACGTAAGCAGCTACTTTAGTGTCACAGCGAACTTTGGATCAAAACTGCAGCCTTAGAGTACGTTTGAATACTTTACGCTAGCTAAGTTGGTCTACTTCTCTGGATGCTCTACATAAAAGGCACTGTGCACAAACAATAATCATATCTATTTCATTACTTTAACAAGGCCGAAGGTACTCCTGCAACAAAAGTTGCCACTGGTTTTTCACAGCTGGTCGAAAGCGCGGGAAGGCGTCTCCATCGCCCTTTAATTTTAACCTGATGCGTTCGACGAGGATTGAGACACCACCTTCTAGGAGGCCACAGTCGTATACCGACTTCCTGGTGCAAAACAACAAACATTGACTGCATTTCCCCGCAGTATTTACGCGCACGATAGGGACACAAGGTAGATTCATCTGCAGTTGCCCTTTCCACTTCCTCTATAGATGACAAGCTGTCACTTTTCACGCTCACCAGAGGTTGAAGACATTGCGATCCTGAGGCCGAGGTCGCAGGATCTAGTCCCAGTCACCCCGGCCTTGTTTGATGAGGACGATGCACAAAAACAATCTTGCGCAACGAGATGCATGCCATGCTTGTGAACTTCGGGAAGTCGAAATTAATCATGCGCCCTCCATTATACACTGTCCCTGATGGTCCATGTTGTGCTTCGGAACAGTAAACCTAATATGCCAAACCACAGAGTGACAAGGGCTTTTCTGCTCGTCAGCGCAAATTGAGCTCCAATATACATCGTTTTCCCTGCAGGTATGCGAAAAGCTATACGTTCGTATGAATTCTAACTATCCTATTTAATTTATTTCATAATGCCTATTTCATTTGCTGACTATATTTTAATCAGTAAGGCCCATTTTTTCTGTCATGAGTTGTAGGGGGAGTAACCCTGTTCCTTCGGTTCATTTTTCATTTTCGCATTTTGTGAGCGCTCCCCAATGGTTTCATTGTCCGTCTGTTCTCAGCTATTATTAATTTGCCGCCATTTCAAAGGGTCATAATCTGCGGTTACATTTATTACAGCCAACTTTTATCAGAAATGAGCGGAGTACGAGGTGCATGCACCATCACCAGCTGGCAACTGACAAGTCTGACATTGACCTTGAAAAGTTTTAGGGTGACGGCCGTCACGGGGCTATCTTTTTGTGTAAATGCCTTTAACTCAAATGCCTTTAGGGCAGATAAAGCCTTTTCGGTCAAAGGCACTTAGGGTGAAATTCTTTAAGTCGAAGGCGCCTTGCCACAAGCCTCCGCCTTTACCGTAGGTAGCGGCGCTGGATCCCCTTTACGCTTAGCCGACTCTCTAACGTTTGCGGAAACAGCTAAAGTTAGGCCAGTCAACCCGTGAAGCATGTGTGTCACCGTGTGATTGAGGAATAAATTCACGAGCGTCACTTCTATAGCCAACAACTGGATACTTGTAAGGAGCAGCTCAAACTGCAATATTAACAGCCAGAACATTAAAAGCTACAAAGACATGAATAGCCATAAAAGACGACTCCGTAAGCTACAGAAGAGAAACCCAACAATTGGCAAGCACAGTGATTACGAAAAGGCTATAAAGTAAAGCAAGGTGAGTATGTACCAAGTAGCAAAAGGAAAAAACGATCAAACAACCGCGCAAGGTTGGCCGGTGACGCTTTCTCGGGTGCAACGTACCGGTCTATAATATTTGTATTTCTCACTCGGGTCGGGAAAACGCCGAGGCCGTTTCGAATCACCCGCACTGAAATTATGCATAGATCTAATGTTTTTTTGTTTGCGAGATGACAATAGGTAATTTAATATATATCTGTATCATGAAGTTTTCTGACCCTCACTGGGCGCCTATAAAGTGCCCCTTCAAAGAACCCCTAGTGACCTAAATTACCGAGGCCCTTAATTACGGCGTCCCTCAATGATCTCTCTTCCGGACGGTAAACTTCATATACCGTAGCGTACCATACCATACCATACCATACCATACCCCCCCCCCCCCCCCCATACCATACCATCCAAAAATAAAACTGCGTAATATCCTGATCAATGAAGTAGTCTCATAGAAATGTCAGAATTTCCAGCTATTGTGACAATTCGGGAGAAATATACATACTTGTAAAAATATATCTCAGTGATTACACGGTAAACCATCCTAATTAAAAACAATGAAACTCAATAAAATCGGAGGAATAATATAAAGTAACATAAAGCACCGAACCTGCACAAACAGTTTAGACGGGAAAAAGAAAAAGTTTTTTCTACCAAAAAAATGGTGAGCGCCTCCTGATACGATTAACGCAACCCGAAAATGAAGCCCCCGCCTGTCATTCTGTCATCAGTAACGTCGCATGCTGCGACCTTAACTTCTTCGTGGTGTCGCAGTAAGAGAACCTTTTTATCGCCCTTTTTCAGTGATCGGTGAGCGGGAGAGCCGAGCTCTTAAGGCTCCTCTCACCCCTGTTACTCCGATGACGCACTGGCTTCGCGTCGCGTGTGCTTTGCAAGGCACAACTTTGCGGAGCGCCGTAATGAGTTTCAAAAGACGCGCAGCGCGAACAACGCACTGGGCGCATTGGCTGTTCCCGCGCGGACTGCTTCGTCTTCCTTAATTCCCAGCCCCTCACCAATCAACCCTTCTTTCCTGCACGCGGTCTCTCTTTCGCGGGGTGTCCTTTCCAATTGGGTCGTCCGTTTGTTGAATACGGTGTCGCTGCCGCGTTCGCGGAGAAATTACAAGACCACGTTGGGCTGGAAACGGCGATATACTACTTTTACCCTCCCGGCTTCTCCGGTATTAGGGATATCGGGACATTAGCGGTTCGAGCGAAGCGCGTTAAGAAGCCAGTTTTCGCGGAGCATAATGATGGCAGAGCGCGCGGGCCATCCGCTCTCGCACAGCCCGGCACAGCGACGAGCAACCCGGCAAGCGCCGTACATTGTGCGAGCTGCCAGAATCAGCCGCGCCCGCTGGGAGGGAGGCCCGCTTCGTTGTGCTGGGCTGGCAGCCCCGATGGACTTTCCGCCGAAGTTTTCTAATGTCCCGGCGAGCACAGCGCTGTGTCGTAATGCTGTACACGTGTATGTGAGCCTGTTTCGGGGAAGAACGGCCCCGGTTGACGCTCGTGGTTAATGTCGTGTACGAGACCTCCCCGCCACCTGCCGCACCACTGCCGCGCGCATACTTAAACGAAGGCTCCGTCGGCTTTGCAAGGGGCGACTACAGGCTACAGAGGGGAGGGGGGGGGGGGGGGGGGGGGGGGTGAGGAGTAAAGTTTTGAAATCGCGCTCTGGCCGGGAGCTCGCTCGAAGGCTCTGTGGGAGAGTTTTTAGACTGGAGCGGGACAACTTAGCGTAATTGAAGAACTTGAGCTCTTCGCGTACCTGCGGTCGATTATAGCGAGGGGGTGAAGTAAACCGAGGCGCGTGACTTGATGCAACGTGCTGCATCAAGCGACGCCATTTTAGCATTTCTCGTTAAGCGGACCGGGAGATTGCTTGCCAGTGTTCTGCGCGATAGGTCACTCCATAAGGCAGCAGAATAGTGTGGTGCAACGTATGCTTTCCTGTATTCTTTTTCTAACACTGTTGACAGCAAAGTTCATCAGGGATCATTTTTTCCCCCTAAAATGGGCAAAGAGTGAACAACGCCGCATAGTGTACATGTCCAATGACTGCATGAATTCGGGCTATTTGTACAAAATATTGTAAGTGATAAAGAGGACAAACAGTACACTTAGAAAATAATTTTTTTTCCTAAGTAGGGCATGTTGAAGGCCCAGGGAACAAGCGAAAACAGTCTGGTCCAGATAGCTAAATTTTCAAATAATTTAGTCGTTCGTGAAGTCAAGGGCAAAAATGAGAAACGCAGTTTTCGGATGCACGTGTTTCAAGATGAGCGGAATACATGAGAATGGTGCATTGGCAGTATATAATACTCGTAGTTTAGAAAGGGATCAAGAAACGAATCATTTATTCAGGCACTTTTGGTTTGGTTTCTGAGGTTTAACGTCCCAAAGCAACTCAGGTTATGAGAGGTGCCTTAGTGGAGGGTTCCAGATATTTCTACCACCTGGGGTTTTTTAACGCGCACTGACATCACACAGACAACGCACATGGGCCCAGCCGCTGCCGGAATTCGATCCCGCATCCTTGGGAACATTAGTCGAGCACCCTAACCACTGCAACACCACGGCGGGGCTAAGGCACTTTCTATATTTCCTCTTAAACCTCCATGTTGCCGGAAGCCTCCCAAAACCTGTTCGCTCTCATGTCCTGAATGTCTGGTAGCAGGTCCTGATATCGGGTACTGCAGGGGAGTTGAGTGGGCAGTTCTTCCGTTTTGGATCAAAACATTAGCAATGGCAAGAAAAAAAAAACTTTAAAATTAAAATTATCAAGTCCTCGCGTTATCCCATGCGTATATTTGTTAAAAATAAGCAGTCAGAATATTTTACAAAAGCGAAATAAAAGTAAAATAATTTTTTTTTTACTCCCTGTGTTCAGGAATTAAAACAATGAACAGCAAATGCAAATGAGTTAGACCAAGACGATCGGCACGGTTCGCGGCAAAGCGCCAGAAAAGTAAGGAGTGGTGCATTGGTATCGAAGAAAGAGGATAAAAGAGGCAGCAGTGTTGGTTGGGGCGCACAGAAATGTACGCTGAACATAAAACGGTGCGACTACACAAGCCCGATTACCTGAGGAAGAGGACTTTCTCACTTGTAACATGTACTGAAAAGCAGCGTAGGGGGGAAGGGGGGGGGGGGGTGATTGCTCAACAGGATTAATCTGAAAAAAGAAAAGCTACGCGGCTTACTCTGAAGTTAAATACGGCATTGTTCAAGGAAAAAAGAGCTTTGAATTGAATAGGGTGCGGCATTAGCATAAACCACACCTTCATAGCAGAGTTCGACACCTTTAAACAGGGCATCTTCTAGATCCATGTGTTTCATAGGCTTTTAGAAGTTAAAGAGATATTTTAATTGATTAAAGGTTAGCCCTTAATTGACTCCGCCGCGGTAGTCCCATGTAATATTTTGATGGTTTGATTGGATGCTATGCACTCACGGATTACCTTTTGACCACGCGAATACATTTCAAGACCCGCCGCATACTTTTAATCAGGAGGCAGATTTGTATCTAATGGATATGCACTGCGAACGCAGGGAGAGCAAATACAGTTGTTGCCGGATGCACCATCGCATTCGTCCCTAGCAAACAAAGAAACTGCAGCGGTTTCTTAAACCTAGGAAAACCGGACAATCGCTTCGAGCATGCACGATTGCCCCCGTGTGCCACGTGGAACTGAGCGCGAAAATTTCAAATGCATGATGCGCTGATTTTCTAGGGCCGTCAGAAATAGCACCAGCAAAGGACGAATTTTACATAGCTTAGATTTTGGAGCGAGGAGGAAGCGTCAGCCACGATAATGCTCGCACCGAATTTATCGGGCTTCCCTGGTTTATTTTTAAGCATGGAACGCTTTTAGCGCCCATTGTCAACGCGCCGACCGGAGCAGAACGCGAAGGCGAACGTAAACGAAGTTCGGGGTCACTACCCCCGTGCCTGCAAGCTGCGCCGCCACTGGAACTGAGCGTTCGCCGACAACTGACTTCATTCTCTCCGCGCTAGCTTCGTGGCGCAAAAGTGAAAAGATGCAGACTGACTACCTCACTTCTCGGTGCACGCCCCGAAGCGCTGTAAAAACGAGGCGAATGTAAACAAACGTCGGTAATCTCAAAAGACGCGAGAACCTAATGCCTTTTCTGTGGACCAGCCGTCAAATGTGAGACGCGTCGAATCAAACGAGTCGCCCTTAAGCGCGGTATGCCTCCTAATTTATTTCATTCTGAAATATCTTTACGGCGAGATCGACTGTGGTTCGAATGCGAAAGTGCTACTGGCGTCGTTGGGACAAAAGCTGGCGGCGCGTGTGAGTGTGTGCTCGCGAGATGGTCCTAAACGTCGGAAATGGCCAGAAAAATAGAATGTCATCATTACGCGGCCGTATGACTCATACACTAAGCCAAGCAGCCATTATGCATGGCTGGATGCATTATGACCTATCCGCGGCGGAGGCCACCACCATTTGACAAAGTGGTATACATGTCATTCCTTTGTGAAGGCAGTTTTCCAGAACTTTCTTTCAAAACTGCGATGCCCCTATTTATGGCAAAGCTTTCTGGGAGGTATGTAACGATTTTTCGTTGCATACAGCATGCATCTACAAGTCAAATTAGAAGCGATCTCGCGACAAGGATTCGAGCGGAAGACATATGTGCTATCTCCAATTCCATGCATCTAAGCAGGCGTTTCGGCAATAACAGCTTCCAGGCGCCGCGTTAAGCACGACTGTCTACGTAGAATACGCAACACACGCACATCGTATGCAATACTGGCTGAAAGAATTATTTTAATACGTGCTGAAAACCTTAATCGAAAACATTTCACCCGCGGTACTTTCATGCTTTAGCGTTCGTACACGCAAGCAGTCATAATATCTCGGCCGAATATTTCGTCTTTCTAAATTTTACGAGTTCAAAATATCCCCATGAATTTACGGGGTGTTAATTACTGGCTACCAACAGATGACGCCACTTACTGATGTACAGGGACGCTGGGCTTACAATATGTATATACTGTCGAAAAGCTGACCATGTCACATGCGTGATGAGCAGGTGATACCATGAAGCAACGAGGTTTTTCTCGTAATTTTTGACACCTGCGGCTCAATGAGAAAGATAAGGAAAGGACCACCTCCAACAGGTGATCCACCTGAGGTAGCTTTCCTTTATTTCGACATGCGCGTTAACCAAGAAGGGGGAAACCTTGGTCCTAGAGTAGATGACCATATCTTGATATTGGCATCCGAAGTAAACACGACTTGATATCCACATGAGATGAGCATTGCGAAACTCTCGCCAACTGACGCGGGCTGCAAGTTAGCCGCAGCCCATGAGGGAATCTGCTCTGTTTCTATTTCTCACATGGGGGAGGATTGCATAACTATACGCTGGGTACTCGAAGCAGGGAGGATGAATTTGACCGGCGTTAAAGAATTTCAAGTCATGGTTACTGCTCGCAGGAAACGGCGCACCATTACGCAGTGTGTCATTTATAAACAGGCGGTATAAACAGAAACGAGCCAGAATTTTTTAAAACAGGCGTTTTGCGCTGCACAGATATAGGTTCTATAGGTAGGAGCCCCACAATCGTAGCGCTCAAATGCGCCAGTCACGTGGTTTTATTTGTATTTCGCGGGCTTTCTTTCAGCCTGGGAAAAAACATACACTTGAGACTTCCTTTATCGCAATTAATGGAAGGGGGGCTTGCGAAGGTGCTCTACAACGTTCGAATTCAGATTTATGGTCTAAGGTGAATATTTAGGAAGTTACAAACATTAACTTCTTTAACTAATTAAGTAATTGAAAATCAAAAATTACCTGTGGTGCGCAAGGCGGATTGCAGTTGCAAGCAACTGGTTTCACTGACCTACCTCAAATATATTATTTTGTAACCCTTGGTTCAAATTAGCTGGGACACCCGGTACAGCTGGGTGTTTCAGCGAAGACTTCAAGTAATTATTAATAATTGTCAGTACACAATACAAAAGAACTATTTCCAGGAACACCCTCTCTGCCCCGGCCGGCATAATACCCTGCAAAACTGCTCTAATTCTTCATGTAATTAACATAGCCCACCAATTAATATTTTAATTACTATAGTTTGGTGGTTAGTCCCAATGTAGAGTTTGATGTCATTAACGATACGATGCGATATCAGTTTTTGAAACTAAGAAAAGCTTTTTATATAGAGCCCTGCAGATCGACGAAACCCAACGCGTTTTTTCGCAAGCAACCGAAACTGAGCGCACAAGGAGCGCTGCAACTATGGCGCAAGCGCAGCGTTCGCTGGTGACGTGTCGTAATAAATGCAGCGCCCGATTCGAAATGCGTGTGCTAACTTCCCTGGCTAGGGAGCCTCGGCGCTTAGCTTAGACAGCGGCCGGCGTTCTGCTTCGTCGCTCGAGGAAAGAAAAAGGATAGTCATCGTCAGCTATGGGAACGTCGATTTTGAGAGCCTTGATAAGTGCTGGCTTGGCGCTCTGCCTGTCGGATTACCTCGGGAAGGAGCTTTTATATCGTTTTAATTTCGTCGCTAGCTTTGCGAAAGGAATACCGCCACGCTTCTGTGACAGCGTGCAGATCACTGTTGAACGTTAAACGGTGCTGGTATATTGACATGCATTGGATTATTTCTGTCAAGGTGAAAATTTTGTTCCGCTAAGGAAGGTATTCGGTGATGAAAACTCGGGCGACCTAGCAGGTGAGGTATTGTTCTCCCACGCCAAATGCATTGCTTGGGAAAGATGCTGTCCAGAAATGACAAGGCCGAAGAATACAAATGCGGCGGGGCTCCTTTATGCTGAAGCCACTAATTTTTCCAACACCACCAGTGGTAGCTCTGAGGCAAATTCAGACACGGCGCCTTTTAAAACCTAGTCTGCGTACTTTTGCAATTGAGGTTTCCGTCGATGAAGTAAGGATCGGCAATACGGCCGTCATAAATCCACACCAAACATTTTCTCACCATCTTACTTGATACTTATGAGGACGTATAATAGCTCGTCGCGGCAAAAATGGCCATTCTGCAAATCGACATTCGAGCCCCTGCAAAGTTAGGCCTCGTTTGTCCAAAGCACTTCGTGCAGAAATTCCAACTCTTCATTACATTTAATTAGGCGCTATTTGCAAAAATCAAGCAGTTTCTCAAAGTCATTTGGTGTCAGATCCTGGTGAAGGCGCACATATGGTTCTCAGCTACGTATGTCTTAAAATGATCTAAGTGGAGCCAGGCTGGCTCCGTACATGTTGGCAATTTACCTGACGCTCCCGTCCTGACAGCAACGTTGCGAGGACGTCAGTGTCAAAATCATCAATTCCAACCCCCTGTTATTTTTCTTATCTGAACATGGACTGATACAGTAGTCTTAACTCGATTAAATGTCGATTCGATATGAACGGGGGAAGAGTCGGCCCACGACGACCTGGATGTTGAGCAACGTGCAGTTTGAATGCCAGCTCCGCTTCCATTTGGGAGCTGACATAAGCGATCACAATCTCCTTCTCGGCAATAGAGTATCGGAGTTGCGCTGACACGGCTGTTCCCACAATGCACGCGGAGTGGCGTGACGCCTTAATCCTAAGTAGCACTTCCCCACATCCAAGTGATTTGAAACACTGGCACTGCAATGTCCTTATCACACGCTCACCTCAAAAACAGGCAGCTCGAATGCAAACGCTTGCGCTTTTTGACATGCTAACACAACCGCGAGATCAACTGCCTGATAGCATACGGCCACTACCGCGCAAGCCCTCCTTGTCACGCGGCCAAAGCTTTTCCTTTTCGGACATGGTTTCTGACATGCAGCGCTTATAGGAAAACAGAAGCTCGACCTATATTGAGTATATGTATGCATGATGATGCTTCAAATCGAGCCCCTCGGGCAGATAGGGCAGCCATACCAAATGTGGAGAATAAAAAAAAATGGCTGTGGATTAGCTCAGCTAGGCCAGGATATACGTAGCGAAAGCGTGTCGGTCTGGCACTGGGCTGCCTACTCCTCTCCAATCCAATTCAATCTAAACCCATCCAATCCAATCTAATCTAATCCAATCCAACCCAATCAAGTACACTTCATTCCAGTCAAATACAATCCAACCAATCCTGCCAAATTCAATCTAAACCAGTCCAATCGTGTCCAATCCAATCCAGTCCAATCTAATCTAGTCTAATCAAATCCTATCCTGAGTAAACGCTCGCCCGAAATGCTCCGCTGACTAGCATATCATCACAACTAATATTATCCTCATGCTAGAGAAGGAGAATTAGGATGCGCTACTCCCTATATATAGCTATGTTGTTGTATTAAAGACGAGACATCTTCTGGTTGTTTTTTGATTGCCAGATGGCGCGGCGAGCGCGCGACGTCCGTCAGCTGCGGTCAAGTGGTTCTATGCGGCTAATGGACAGCCGTGGTAAGCTCGGAGATCAGCCACGTTGACTGGTCCGGTTTCTCGACCACCCTGCACATGGCGAATAAAGTAAGAAAGCCGAGACACGCGATTTGTTACCGTGTAAGGGCCAGTCCATCGTGGAGCGAGAGAAGCAGCAAACCCTTTTGCTGCATCACTGAGTGGTGTTACGACCAAGCATCCGCAATTGCGCGCTCTATTGTTCGCCTGTGGGCATGGATAAGTTTTGTGAATATGTGGTGATGGTCCAATGGCTCTAAGTGAGCCTGTTTCCAGGAATCCTGTTTTGTAAGCATGTTTTGCTTTGTGGACAACCTGCAAATGCCAAATTGACCCTGTCAGGAGAACGTCTGGAAAAACACAAAGAAACGTCCCCCTGAGGGAAATAGCAGGAAGTGCTTTCTTTCTTTTGTTCACCCTTCCAGTCGAGAAGTGCTATCCTCCAGTGATGAATGCCTCCTATCCAAAGGAGACGACAGAGTGACATGTCCGCTAACGTGCAGGACAAGAAAGGAGCATGACTCATACGGCCATTAAGTGATTTCCCGGGAATGCAGGAAAGATTTGCAATTGTCGAAAAGGGACCATGTTGGGAGCCCTATGCGGCGCCACGTGCACTCGGGTTTCTGAGAAGTAAAACCCCTTGTCAGAACCAGCCTGTGGTTTCTTTGCTGAAGAATAGAAATGTACCTCCTCTCCTCGCCGTTCCCAAGCTTTTCCCGCCAACAAGTGATCACGCCCAACGAATGAATGCCGGACCAGTCAGTGCTTCAGACCATCAGTGCAGTGATGTGTTCGATTGGATGCCGATACCTGAGGGGCGTGCCCTGGATTTGGTTGGTCAGCATCTTCAGAGAGGGGCTGGACATAGGGGGTTTTTAAGGACGCTGCAGAGCACGAAATGTCGCTCTGAGCCCTGGGTAAACGGCTCATCCAGTCGCTTCTCGCTATGAACTCTTAACGCTTGCCATTTTGCTGATGTACCCTTCTTTTTCGTGTAAATAATCTTGTAAATAAGTTTCTTAAAGTGCCATTAAACCTGCTTGTACATATTTCACCAACTTCGAAGATTCAATCCTACTTCAACCCCGAGTCTCTGCACGCTACCAAGTGAAGGCCGGGTCGACGTAGCCCCAGCGTCACGACAACTGGTGACCAGCGTTGGGATCTGAATCTACAAGCCACATCTGATGACTGGAGGTGGGATCTGGATCTACAAGCTACAACATCTTGTGATCGGAGGTGGCATCTCAAGCAACAAGCAGGAGCAACAATCGGCCAACAAGAAAGCAGCTCGGAACATCGATCGCATGTGTGGGTGAGTGCTTGGCTTTTCTTCTGATGTGGACCAGGTTCTAGAACAGGGTTAAATTTTAGAACTGGTAAAAAGTGTTGAAACGCCTTTAGGTTTGGTAGTTTGCACTGTTGTTTTGGAAGTAGCCGACACTCGGAGCGATCATGGACCTACAAAAGCTGCAGAAACCGGAACTGTTGCAATTGTGTGAGGAATTGGGAATTGATACAAGTGGTTTGGCACGAAAACCTTTGATTATAAAGGCAATCACAGATTTGGGAACCGATGATGAGGAGCTCAGTGAAGCATGGAACCTCATCGGTCAAAAAAAGGAGCAGCTCAGACAGCAGAAAGAGCGGGAAAAAGAGGAAAAGGAGCGCGAACGTGAGAGGGAAAGAGAGGAAAAGAAGCTAGACATTGAGCTCCGGAAATTAGAACTAGAGTTGAGCAAGAGGTCGGGCGATTGTCCCCAGCTAGCGGTACCTCGTCTCAACAAGGAGGCAGATTTCAAGATGTCAAAGTACATGCAGCCATATGTGATATCAGGGGATATCGGTCTGTATCTGGCTAACTTTGAGCGAACCTGCGAAAAACTGTCCTTCCAGCGAGACACTTGGTCTCAGAGATTATTGACGGTTCTGCCCTGCGAGGCAGCGGAGGTTGTCGCGCGGCTAAGCAAGGAGGACGCGGACAACTACGAGAAGGTCAAAGCTTGCCTTCTGAGAAAGTATAGGCTTAGCGCCGAGGCGTTCAGACAACGTTTTCGGAACGCTACTAAGTCCAGGGACGAGAGTTACCCTGAATTCCTGTACAATTTAAGAGTTAATTTGGGCGAGTGGCTAAAGAGCACTGATTCCTACAGTGATAGGGACGCTGTAGTCGAGCGAATTCTTTTGGAGCAGTTTTATAACTGCCTCCCAGAAAAAGAAAGAAATTGGTTACAGGACCGAGGCGAAATTAAGTCGGCAACTGAAGCTGCCGAACTTATTGAGGAGTATGCTTCGCGCCGACAATTCAGTAACCCAGCAGTGGATAGGCCCCGCAATCCCAAGTTCAGTGTGAATAACCGTCAGGAAAAGCACTTTGCTAGAGTTGGAAACGAAGAAATGAAGGTTTCTTCAGGCAAACTCCCTAGAAAGGACGGCAGTGAGAAAAGGGGGGAAGTGACCAACGCGCAGAACACAAAGAATAAGCTTGAGGCTAGGAAGCCGCTCACATGCTTTAGGTGTAATGAGCAGGGTCACATTGCCGTCAACTGCCGGAAAGAAAAGATTGCTTTCTCGTATGTCAGTGACTGCGATGAAAATATGCAGCTTTTAGAACTCTACCTGCATGACCTAGTAGTCAACGGGAAGCCTTGCAAGGTACTGCGCGATTCGGCCGCAACGATGGATGTTGTCCATCCGGCGTATGTGTCGCCTTCCGACTATACAGGACAGTGTGCGTGGATCCGCCAGGTAGTGGAGGAACAGAGTGTGTGCTTGCCAATCGCGAACGTGGTCATCGAGGGCCCTTTCGGCAAGTTGACAACCGAGGCTGCCGTTTCAGGAAAGCTTCCCAAGTGCTATCCGTATTTGTTCTCCAACAAATCGGACATGCTACTGCGAAAGAGGGGCATCCTTTTCGGAGACAGAGTTGTGCAAGCCTTAACACGTTCAAAGGCGCGAGAACTAGCTACACTGCTCATTTCAGAAAAATCAACAGCGGAGGAAACGGCAGTTAAAACAGTGGTAAATGCGGAAAATAGCGGGTCAGAAAAGTTTGAGAGCGAGGCATCTCAGATAAGTCAACTTGAAAGTGAGCTTGATGAGACGCGGAATGAGGACGTTCTTGAGAGTAACATCTTGCCGCCAGTGTCTAGTAATCTCACGAGACTTCTAAGTGGAACCCGAGAGGACTTAGCTATGGAGCAAGCCAATGATCCCAAGAATAAGCTCGAAGTACAGTGGGAAGGACCTGCTAAAGTCGTTGCAGAGCTTTCTGACACTAACTACGCAGTGAAAATCCCCGATAGGCGTAAAGCAGTGCGCATTTATCATTGCAATCTTATGAAGCCTTATGTGCAGAGGGAAGCCGTGGTAAATCTAACGTTAAACCTTCCCGAGGAGATGGGGGACAACTTGATTTGCCTCAGCGGAAAAGGAAGCAACGCTCAGGAGCTTCTCAAAAAGACGGAGCAGAGAGGAGAACTAAAGAAATCCCAGCTGTCCGATCTGGGCGAAATAATAACAGAGTTTGAGGCCTGCTTCGTGGACAGGCCAGGCAGGACTGATTTGACTGAGCACGATATTGAGCTGACTTCAGACGTGCCAGTGCGATCAAGGTGCTACCGATTTTCTCCAAGGCAAAGAGAAATTCTGGATAGGGAAGTAACTCGCATGCTGGAATTGGGAGTAATAAAACCCTCGGAAAGCGATTATGCTTCGCCTATGATCTTAGTAGAAGCTCCAGGTAAAGACCCTAGGCCTGTGGTAGACTACCGAAAGCTAAATTCTCTCACCAGGGATCAAGTGTATCCTATTCCGAATATTGAGGAGAGAGTAGAACAGGTCAGTAGAGCGGCATATGTGACTACGCTGGACCTTACTCGAGGATACTGGCAAGTACCGCTCACTGAACGCGCCAGCAGATACGCGGCTTTCGTCACTCCGACGGGCAGCTACCAGCCAACAATGATGAGTTTCGGGCTCAAAAATGCTCCATTTTGTTTTTCCCGACTCATGGATAGGGTTTTAAAGGGGTGTGAAACATTCGCAGTGCCTTACTTAGATGACATTGCGGTTTTTTCCGACTCATGGGCGGACCATATGGTACATCTAAGAGCTGTACTGAGCCTTTTGCGTCAAGCTGGACTAACCGTAAAGGCCGAGAAATGTTGCCTGGCAAGGGCGACCGTGGACTACTTGGGTCACAATGTAGGTCAAGGTTTCAGGAAACCCAGCGAGATTAAGATTTCTGCGGTAGCAGACTACCCGCGGCCGAGCACGAAGACGGAAATTCGAGCATTCCTGGGTCTGACTGGGTACTACAATCACTACATCCCTAACTATTCAGCTTTGGCTAGCCCTCTGACCGACGCTCTCCGCAAGACAGAACCGACAAATGTAGTCTGGGACGAACAAAAGGAAGCCTCCTTCGTAAACCTGAAGGCTGTGCTGATTAGCCGTCCGGTATTGCGAGCTCCAGACTATGGCCGAGAATTCACGGTCCAGTGTGATGCCAGTGATCGAGGGTTAGGTGCTGTTCTCTGCCAGAGAGATGACGACGGTAATGAGCACCCCGTGCTCTACTTGAGCAGAAAGCTGAGTTCTAGAGAGAGGGCTTATTGCGCGTCAGAGAAAGAGTGCGCTTGCATTGTTTGGGCCATTCAAAAATTGCAGTGCTATCTTGGAGGGGCCAAATTCACCGTAGAGACGGACCATTGTCCCCTGGCTTGGCTGCAAACTGCGACATCGAAGAACAGTCGCCTTCTTAGGTGGAGCTTGATTTTACAGCAGTACAATTTTGAAATAAGATACAAAAAGGGGAAGTTAAATGGGAATGCGGACGCGCTTAGCCGCTCTTTCTAAGCGGTCCGAGATGTTCCTCACCATGTATCCAAATTGATAATCAGGTTTTTTTTTTTTTCGTGCGCTTGTATATGTGTGACTATGTAAAGCAGCACGTTTGGGTTTCTAGGAATACATAGGTCCTAACGTCTTGAGTGTGGGCTTTTCTCGAACAACAATGGCAGTTTTCTTTTGACCTGGTCTCTTCAGACGGGAGCCGAGTGCTTGCTTCGACATGTGGTTGAGTTTCAGACAGCTCGAGCAATTTGGCCTACAACAATCAAGACAACGCGACAAGCAACAGCGAGCTTCAAGCGTTCACGTGCAGGCCATTAAGTCGTCTCTTCATGCAGCAGCTGGGACTGCTGCCCTCCGAGACTCTTCTGGCGGGGGAGGAGGCTGTTACGACCAAGCATCCGCAATTGCGCGCTCTATTGTTCGCCTGTGGGCATGGATAAGTTTTGTGAATATGTGGTGATGGTCCAATGGCTCTAAGTGAGCCTGTTTCCAGGAATCCTGTTTTGTAAGCATGTTTTGCTTTGTGGACAACCTGCAAATGCCAAATTGACCCTGTCAGGAGAACGTCTGGAAAAACACAAAGAAACGTCCCCCTGAGGGAAATAGCAGGAAGTGCTTTCTTTCTTTTGTTCACCCTTCCAGTCGAGAAGTGCTATCCTCCAGTGATGAATGCCTCCTATCCAAAGGAGACGACAGAGTGACATGTCCGCTAACGTGCAGGACAAGAAAGGAGCATGACTCATACGGCCATTAAGTGATTTCCCGGGAATGCAGGAAAGATTTGCAATTGTCGAAAAGGGACCATGTTGGGAGCCCTATGCGGCGCCACGTGCACTCGGGTTTCTGAGAAGTAAAACCCCTTGTCAGAACCAGCCTGTGGTTTCTTTGCTGAAGAATAGAAATGTACCTCCTCTCCTCGCCGTTCCCAAGCTTTTCCCGCCAACAAGTGATCACGCCCAACGAATGAATGCCGGACCAGTCAGTGCTTCAGACCATCAGTGCAGTGATGTGTTCGATTGGATGCCGATACCTGAGGGGCGTGCCCTGGATTTGGTTGGTCAGCATCTTCAGAGAGGGGCTGGACATAGGGGGTTTTTAAGGACGCTGCAGAGCACGAAATGTCGCTCTGAGCCCTGGGTAAACGGCTCATCCAGTCGCTTCTCGCTATGAACTCTTAACGCTTGCCATTTTGCTGATGTACCCTTCTTTTTCGTGTAAATAATCTTGTAAATAAGTTTCTCAAAGTGCCATTAAACCTGCTTGTACATATTTCACCAACTTCGAAGATTCAATCCTACTTCAACCCCGAGTCTCTGCACGCTACCAAGTGAAGGCCGGGTCGACGTAGCCCCAGCGTCACGACAGTGGGTGCATGCGACGAAGGACTTTGTCGGCGACTGTGAACTCCAAAGGTCGCCTTCCCTTGTTGTGCTGGTTGCAGTGTTCCAGGCGGGCAAGGTCCAAGTTTTCCCTTGCCTCCTTCAGAGTCTCGGCCAAGTGGCTGGAAAAATCATGCGCAAATTTAGAATGGCTAAGACCCGGTAAATCAGAACCCATTCAGAGCATGCTCAATAGGGAACCTGAGCTCACGACCAAGGAGAATGGCCGCTGGCGTAAAACCTGTTGACCGGTTTACCATGGTTCTTGTGGCGAAGGCCATCTCCTGGATACGAGCGTCCCAGTCCTTGTGCTACTCCGCGAATGCCACCATCATAATCTTGAGATTTCGATTCACTCGCTCTGTAATGTTTGCTTGAGGGTGGTAGGGCATAGTCTTTTTGTGCTGCACGCCAAGAGCTTTGCAGGTATCACTGAATATCCTACCGGTGAAATATGTGGCGTTATCAGTGATAAGTTGAGCGGGGAAGCGGGTGAATGTTTCAAATAGCTTATCCCAAATTATCTTACAGTCTAGCCTACTCAGGAGATACAATTCTACCCATTTCGAGAAATGATCAGTGATTACTAACAAGTAGAGATTCCCTTTCACTGATCTGGGATAGGGACCCATTATGTCGCAGGCTGCGGTTTCCCACGGGTATCAGCTCTCTACAGGTTGCATGAGGCCCGGTAGTTTTCCTTCCCTCGGCTTCGCGGTCTGGCAGGTATAACAATTGCGGACGTATGTCAGGACATCCCTTCTCACGCGGGGCCATGTTTCGACGCGATCCAATTTGTCATACGTTTTCTTGCCATCGCTGTGGCCTGCGAGGCGTGTATCGTGAAAGTACTCTACAAAATGCTTGCGGAGGCCCTTAGTAACGGCCACACGAAATGCGGACTCACCACTCTCGGTGTCCGCAGCAAGTATATACCGCAGGAGCCAGCCATCTTCTGCTTCCACGTAGCTGTCATAGCTTCCGTTAGGCACTCGGCTCCCTGTAGTGTTGACGCTGTTCAGGGTTTGGCGTATCTGGTTGCACTGGTCGTCTGAGAGCTGAGCTTCGGGCAGCTGTTGACGGGACACTGCAGTGTGCCCCAGGTGTCTGCAGGAGCTGTCACAGCGTGGACAACGTGCACCCTTCCGGAGGAGCTGATGGAGGGGTCGCGCTAGGTCAGCGCAGTTTGGGATGAAGTAGCGGTAAAATCCCACCATGCTCAAGAAACGCTGGAGACTATGTTGGTTGATGGAGGAAGCTGCAGAATGGCCTGAAGTTTCTCTTCATCCGGGCGAACTGTGCCCTGTTCCACAATGAAACCAAGAAGGTTGATTGTGCTTGTCACCAACTGAACCTTGCCGGGGTTAATGATGATGCCCGCATTCTGCATTCGTTGAAGGACATTGGTTAGATGAAGGAGATGTTCTTCTAAGCTTTCTGAGAACACTACTACGTAATCCATGTAGGCCATAGCGTAGTTAAATTTAGCGTCTCCCAGCACAATATCCATTACACATTAAAATGTAGCAGGTGATTTGCACAAATCGAAAGGCAATCGCACAAATTCGAACAGTCGCCGATAGCAAGTGAAAGCAGTTTTCTCAATGTCAAAGCGGTCAATCGGGATTTGCAGAAAACCCCCATTGCAGTCAAGGGTTGTAAAAAACTTAGCTGACCCAATTGAGTACATGACAGAGTCAACTGACGGGAAAGGGTAAGAGTCTCGCACTCTCACAGCGTTCAGACGTCGATAATCGACACACAAGCGGGCTATGCCATCTTTCTTAGGCACGAGAACAACAGGGCACGCCCAGGGGCTTTTTGAGGGTCTCATCGCACCGGTAGCCACCATTTAGTCGAGGGCAGCATCCAGCTGTGCTCGCTTGAGGACATTCAAGGGCCTTGGATTGAGTCGGATCGGCCGGGCACCGCCCGTGTCGATCTTGTGAGTTAGTACGTTGGCCTTCCCCGTTGCTACAAAGGGGCTGAGCACTGTCTCGATTCTACATTTTCCGCTGCTGACCCCCTGAAGGACCTCAAATACCGATTCCTGTAATATCGGACGAATGGCCGTTTGTGGCAAGCAGCTGCGACTGTGGCTCAGCGGCCTCGGTCGTGAACGCAAATGCTTCTGTTACGGTGCCGTACCGGTAGGTACCCTTACCGAGATCCATCACGATTCCTGCCTTGACTATGAAGTTACGGCCGAGTATGACCGGCCAGGATAGACCGGGCAGGTGTAGGAAACGCTGTCTAATCTTTCGGCCGCTTATAGAAATTGTGAGGCGGGCTGCTGAGGTTGCGGGTACTACATGAGTAGACGCCATACGAAGGCTAGTATTTACACTCCGAAAATGTAGATGTTTTGCCTCACAGGAATTCTTTACGTGATCTCCAAAGACTGCACTGTAGAAGCTGTGTCTAAAAGGGCTGGAAGTTCAAGTCTGGCCATTTTGATCGAGACTAGCGGAGTCTTGTCTAGTTGGTTTTGATCAAAGGAAGAGGTCGACGGTACTGCACTCACCGTGCGGTCGTAGGGTTTCTCGGGGTCTGACTCGTGCACAGCAGGTGGTGACACTGGCACCTGTGGCGATAGCATCTGTGTCGATTCGGGCAGGAGATGTAGCGAATGGGTCAGCTCTCCCGGCGGTTGGCCGCATGTGTGCGGCCTGGCAGCTGGATGGTACGACGACCGAAACACCCTGTCCTGCGGTGTCCTGAATCTGCGAATCGGATTACAAGTTGCACCCGGGGGCGACACCATTGCACCCGAAGGTGAATCCCACGTTGCACCCGGTGGCGACACCCACGTTGCACCCAAAGGCGGCATTATGGCACTCGGTTGTGACATCATTGCACCCAAAGGCGACATTATGGCACCCGGTTGTGACATCATTGCACCCAAAGGCGATATTATGGCACCCGGTGGTGACATCATTGAACCCAAAGGCGACATTATGGCACCCGGTGGCGACATCATTGCACCCAAAGGCGACATTATGGCACCCGGTGGTGACATCATTGCACTCAAAGGCGACATTATGGCATCCGGTGGTGACATCATTGCACCCAAAGGCGACATTTGGCACCCGGTGGTGACATCATTGCACCCAAAGGCGACATTTGGCACCCGGTGGTGGCATCATTGCACCCAAAGGCGACAACGTTGCATCCAAAGGTGGCACCGTTGCACCCAAAGGTGACACCGTTGCACCCAAAGGTGACACCGTTGCACCCAAAGGTGACACCGTTGCACCCAAAGGCGGCACCGTTGCACCCAAAGGCGGCACCGTTGCACCCAATGATGCATGGTAGATGGCAGCGGCTGCAGGTGGTGTCCGTGATTTGCGCGTTCTGACGTTCGATCGCCCAACTGCTGCCACACAAGGGGTACCTGCGTATGGCAAGAAGACACGGGGCCCCGTCTGACCTGCCACCCCATGCAATCGGCTCGTCACCTAAGGAGGCGCATCAGGGCTCGTGACCCCGTGCAAGTCGCCAGCCCCCGTAAGGCAGCCTGGCGTCGCCAGGCCGCATGATGCCGATGATCCAGGCCACGCAAAGGATGGCTCAAGGCAGGTCTCCGCCGGGGGAGGCGGCTTGTACTGCAGCTCCGCCGGGAAAGATGTCTCGATGCGGGATGCTTCTCTAGCCATGTAATCGAAGTCCGCGAACTGGCGACGCCGGAGGTATGGCTTGTACCTTGGATGGCACCGATGTATGGCATGAGCCAGCTTCTCTGGCTCCGGAGCTGCATGATCTGCCCGCTCATGCAGCTCTTGAAAACTGCGCTAAAACTCGAGCCAACCCTCGTTTTCTCCTTGCGTCCTGGAACAAAGCTCGTCCTTCATACGAAATACATAGTCAGGCGGCAAAATCTCTTCTCGAAAACGGTCATAAAATCCTGCTTTGTTGCGAACGGCCGCTGTCTAAGTCTCCAGGTTGCTGCGGAACCTACCAAAGCTACAGGCAGCACTTGCGTGGCCAAAGCGCTGTCCGAAATTGCCATTGCCATCTAATAATCGTAGATTTCATGAAGAAAATCGCAATCAGATTTCTTGTCGGCGTATCCTTCAAATCTTGGCACGGGCAAATTCAGCTGCAGCTGATTATCGCGATACAAGGGAGTGGGAGCTAACAAAACTGCCTTGCTTCCTACCATTTCTCTGTGCCATTGATTCAAGTAGCTGGGACAGTAGGTCAAGCATTCTGCTACCGAAGTCTGACGGTTCGCTTTTCCTGTCTCCCGATTGCTCATGCCCGGAGCCCGCCTGTGTGGGAGGCCGAACTGCCTCTGTCAACTGGGCGCTTGCACCAGGTAAATTGAAATAGTCCGACATCCTTATGCACGAAACCGGATGAACCTCAAATTGCGACACTCGCGGAGCAAGCCAAAGCTCGAGCTGAAATCACGTTGGGCGCCAGATGAAGGCTCCGCCTCCTAGTATACGGGCCGCGAGCCATGGTCTCGCCCGACGAGTGAAAAACGAAGTCTCTTAAAAACACCGGTTTATTCCGCATCAACAGAAAAGTATTAAAAAAGAAAGAGCATTGGACAAAACTGCGCTGAAAATATGCCGTCGAGGTGCGCGACAATGGACGATCAAGAATAAAACGACACAAGGTTCAGGGCTTTACCGCGGCTACACAAAACACACTGCAGCGCGAATAGGGCGAGTAATAGGGCCAAAAACATTGCTTCTCGCGTGGCAGCAACTCACGCTAATACTCCTAAGGCATCCTTGTAGGCACTGATTCCGTCTTCGTCTGGCAGGACCCGTCGTCCGTGTACATCCTGCCGGCCTGTGACACTCACTGGCCGCCCTTTGCTCGCCGGCCGCCCGGCGAAAAAGCCACAAGCCTTGCTTCCGACGCGCTTATCTACCTTCGGTTTCGCGCCGGTAACATGCCGCCCCGGCTCCAGGTAGCTCGCGCATGTGTACTCGCGCCAAGGTCTATGCTCGCGCTGCCCAGCCAAACAACAACCAAAACAGGAAAAAGCGCGCGCGGTTTGAAACACTAAGAGGCGCTTTGGGGCCCCACACTACATATATATATGCAGATCAATCAAGGGGAAATGAGGGTGCTCGTTATAATACATGAAGGAAAGAAGCCAACAGTCGGCGAGGCCAAGGAAAGCGTTGGGGATGGTACTTTTATGTCTTTTTTTTTTAATGTTTACTTGGATAAGCACAGAAATTAGTAATGTAATCTGTTTAGGGGAAAGATAATTAGACACAAAGTAGAAGAAAAAACAACGTGCCGATGGTGGGATCCGAACCCATGACCTCCGAATAACGCGTCCGGTGCTCTACCAACTGAGCTACATCGGCCGCTGTCCCCCCTGCTACTTTCTTGGGTATTTATGTTGTCTGTATACGAACCTTGAGAGTGTTCACCAGCGCCACCCTCAGCCATAGCGGCGGACGTGGGACGTCCTTTGTTACCGCCAGCGTCACGTAGAACGTGATCAAGAGCGAGGGCGAAAGCTGTGCTAGAACCCTCTCACGCTACCTATGGCTTCAAGACTGCCAGAACCGAGACCCCCGTAAGCTACAAGCAGATCAATCAAGGAGAAATGAGGGTGCTCGTTATAATACATGAAGGAAAGAAGCCAACAGTCGGCGAGGCCAAGGAAAGCGTTGGGGATGGTACTTTTATGTCTTTTTTTTTAATGTTTACTTGGATAAGCACAGAAATTAGTAATGTAATCTGTTTAGGGGAAAGATAATTAGACACAAAGTAGAAGAAAAAACAACGTGCCGATGGTGGGATTCGAACCCACGACCTCCGAATAACGCGTCCGGTGCTCTACCAACTGAGCTACATCGGCCGCTGTCCCCCCTGCTACTTTCTTGGGTATTTATGTTGTCTGTATACGAACCTTGAGAGTGTTCACCAGCGCCACCCTCAGCCATAGCGGCGGACGTGGGACGTCCTTTGTTACCGCCAGCGTCACGTAGAACGTGATCAAGAGCGAGGGCGAAAGCTGTGCTAGAACCCTCTCACGCTACCTATGGCTTCAAGACTGCCAGAACCGAGACCCCCGTAAGCTACAAGCAGATCAATCAAGGGGAAATGAGGGTGCTCGTTATAATACATGAAGGAAAGAAGCCAACAGTCGGCGAGGCCAAGGAAAGCGTTGGGGATGGTACTTTTATGTCTTTTTTTTTTAATGTTTACTTGGATAAGCACAGAAATTAGTAATGTAATCTGTTTAGGGGAAAGATAATTAGACACAATGTAGAAGAAAAAACAACGTGCCGATGGTGGGATCCGAACCCACGACCTCCGAATAACGCGTCCGGTGCTCTACCAACTGAGCTACATCGGCCGCTGTCCCCCCTGCTACTTTCTTGGGTATTTATGTTGTCTGTATACGAACCTTGAGAGTGTTCACCAGCGCCACCCTCAGCCATAGCGGCGGACGTGGGACGTCCTTTGTTACCGCCAGCGTCACGTAGAACGTGATCAAGAGCGAGGGCGAAAGCTGTGCTAGAACCCTCTCACGCTACCTATGGCTTCAAGACTGCCAGAACCGAGACCCCCGTAAGCTACAAGCAGATCAATCAAGGGGAAATGAGGGTGCTCGTTATAATACATGAAGGAAAGAAGCCAACAGTCGGCGAGGCCAAGGAAAGCGTTGGGGATGGTACTTTTATGTCTTTTTTTTTTTTAATGTTTACTTGGATAAGCACAGAAATTAGTAATGTAATCTGTTTAGGGGAAAGATAATTAGACACAAAGTAGAAGAAAAAACAACGTGCCGATGGTGGGATCCGAACCCACGACCTCCGAATAACGCGTCCGGTGCTCTACCAACTGAGCTACATCGGCCGCTGTCCCCCCAGCTACTTTCTTGGGTATTTATGTTGTCTGTATACGAACCTTGAGAGTGTTCACCAGCTCCACCCTCAGCCATAGCGGCGGACGTGGGACGTCCTTTGTTACCGCCAGCGTCACGTAGAACGTGATCAAGAGCGAGGGCGAAAGCTGTGCTAGAACCCTCTCACGCTACCTATGGCTTCAAGACTGCCAGAACCGAGACCCCCGTAAGCTACAAGCAGATCAATCAAGGGGAAATGAGGGTGCTCGTTATAATACATGAAGGAAAGAAGCCAACAGTCGGCGAGGCCAAGGAAAGCGTTGGGGATGGTACTTTTATGTCTTTTTTTTTTAATGTTTACTTGGATAAGCACAGAAATTAGTAATGTAATCTGTTTAGGGGAAAGATAATTAGACACAAAGTAGAAGAAAAAACAACGTGCCGATGGTGGGATCCGAACCCATGACCTCCGAATAACGCGTCCGGTGCTCTACCAACTGAGCTACATCGGCCGCTGTCCCCCCTGCTACTTTCTTGGGTATTTATGTTGTCTGTATACGAACCTTGAGAGTGTTCACCAGCGCCACCCTCAGCCATAGCGGCGGACGTGGGACGTCCTTTGTTACCGCCAGCGTCACGTAGAACGTGATCAAGAGCGAGGGCGAAAGCTGTGCTAGAACCCTCTCACGCTACCTATGGCTTCAAGACTGCCAGAACCGAGACCCCCGTAAGCTACAAGCAGATCAATCAAGGGGAAATGAGGGTGCTCGTTATAATACATGAAGGAAAGAAGCCAACAGTCGGCGAGGCCAAGGAAAGCGTTGGGGATGGTACTTTTATGTCTTTTTTTTTTAATGTTTACTTGGATAAGCACAGAAATTAGTAATGTAATCTGTTTAGGGGAAAGATAATTAGACACAAAGTAGAAGAAAAAACAACGTGCCGATGGTGGGATCCGAACCCACGACCTCCGAATAACGCGTCCGGTGCTCTACCAACTGAGCTACATCGGCCGCTGTCCCCCCTGCTACTTTCTTGGGTATTTATGTTGTCTGTATACGAACCTTGAGAGTGTTCACCAGCGCCACCCTCAGCCATAGCGGCGGACGTGGGACGTCCTTTGTTACCGCCAGCGTCACGTAGAACGTGATCAAGAGCGAGGGCGAAAGCTGTGCTAGAACCCTCTCACGCTACCTATGGCTTCAAGACTGCCAGAACCGAGACCCCCGTAAGCTACAAGCAGATCAATCAAGGGGAAATGAGGGTGCTCGTTATAATACATGAAGGAAAGAAGCCAACAGTCGGCGAGGCCAAGGAAAGCGTTGGGGATGGTACTTTTATGTCTTTTTTTTTTAATGTTTACTTGGATAAGCACAGAAATTAGTAATGTAGTCTCGGTTCTGGCAGTCTTGAAGCCATAGGTAGCGTGAGAGGGTTCTAGCACAGCTTTCGCCCTCGCTCTTGATCACGTTGTACGTGACGCTGGCGGTAACAAAGGACGTCCCACGTCCGCCGCTATGGCTGAGGGTGGCGCTGGTGAACACTCTCAAGGTTCGTATACAGACAACATAAATACCCAAGAAAGTAGCAGGGGGGACAGCGGCCGATGTAGCTCAGTTGGTAGAGCACCGGACGCGTTATTCGGAGGTCGTGGGTTCGGATCCCACCATCGGCACGTTGTTTTTTCTTCTACTTTGTGTCTAATTATCTTTCCCCTAAACAGATTACATTACTAATTTCTGTGCTTATCCAAGTAAACATTAAAAAAAAAAAAGACATAAAAGTACCATCCCCAACGCTTTCCTTGGCCTCGCCGACTGTTGGCTTCTTTCCTTCATATATATATATATATATATATATATATATATATATATATTGTTACACGGGAGAAAGGCCGGTAGGTGCACTTTTCTATTAACAGACAATGCGATGCAGCAGCTAACAACCAGCAGCGGTTCGTTCACAATTCGTCTCCTCCATACGAGCTGCTGGCCGATGACTCATTCACACTCCTTACAATGTGTGTGTGTGTGTCCCAGCTACTTGTGCCAAAGGCTAAACATAGATAGGCCAGGGAAGCCACGTAGCATACCCGTCTTGCGCACCACAGGCCATTTTTGTTTTGAAAAAACAATAATTGTGTTACTTTTTTAATTCACTAATGTTGACTTCAGACAATAGGTGTGGTTTCCAAAGTTGGAGAACAATTTCAGGAACCCCAATTCCATTTTTTTTTTCTTTATTGCGATAAAGAAAGTCGCGCGTGTATCTTTTATTCCGAGCTCGAGAGGAGCCTGCGAAGTGCAAAAATAATCACGTGACAAGCGCATCGCGCGCCACGATTGTGTTGTCCTCAGCCATGAATTGAGTGAACCAAACGCACCTGCGGCTGTCACTCCCAGTTCCAGCATTAGTCTGATTAGTTGGCGATGGCTGCAGCCCCCTCAGCCAGCCCGCCGCGCTAGCTGCAAGTTGTACTTCACATGCGCCGACTGGCCACGCGGACGAAGAAACCACCGCAGACATATCGGCCTGTCGTTGCAAACAGAGCTATGCAGTTACGACAGCATCTGACATTGGTTACTCAAGCCACAGTTGAGAACAGCCCAATTGTGGTGCACGAATGCGCCAGTCACATGATTTTCTTTGTGTGTGTGTGTGTAAATCGCGGGCTTTCTAAGGAGCTCGAAAAGAGATGCACGTATGACTTTCTTTATCGAAATTAAACATAATGGGGGTTATGAAAGTGCTCTCCAAATTTACAAATTACATTTATTCTCTATAGTCAATATTAGGTAAACGAGATAAATTACCTAATTGATTGATTATGAGGTCATTAACACCGATTCTTGGGCTAGTTGGGGCGTGCTTGAATTGGTGAAAAAACTGCGCAGAACGATGCACACCACAAAAAAGAAAACAAGACCCAGGCACTACTCACAACTAAATGTTATTGAAGCCAGGAGGTACCTTTTATTAGGTAGTTTAAAAGGGAAAGAAGGGTGGCATGAAAAAGAGGGGGAACAAAAACGACCATCGAGAACGCAGAGGCCGGGAAACGGCCTAGAAAAACTAAATAAAAAAATTATGGGTTAGTGAATAGTAGCATCTAAAACCTTAAATTCAGAGCCAAGAAGAGATGAGGAAGGGTGCTAATATACTATACCGCCAAACTTCTCAATGTAAAACGCCTCCAAACTAACATGCGCCATTTTATCATTACTGTTTTCAAGAATCTTCGTCACATTCAATCGCACGACTCGCATCTGTTGCACTTGATTACATGCGCAACCAAATGGGCGTCATCATCATGATCATCAGCCTGACTATACCCGCTGCAAGGCGAAGGCCTCTCCCATGTTTCTCCAATTAACCCGGTTCTGTGCTAGCTGCATCCACTTGACCCCTGCGAACTTCTTAACCTCATCCGCCCACCTAACTTTCTGCCGCCACCTGCTACGCTTTCCTTCTCTTGGAATACAATTTGTTACCCTAAGCGACCATCGGTTATCCTCTCTTCGCACTACATGTCCTGCCCATGCCCATTTCTTCTTCTTAATTTCCACTAGAATGTCGGTAACTTGAGTTATTTCTCTGACCCACACTGCACGCTTCCTATCTCTTAATATTACCCCTACCATTTTTCGTTCCATAGCCCTCTGGGTTGTCCTCAACTTAAGTAGAACTCTCTTGGTTAGCCTCCACGTTTTAGCCCCATAGGTGAGTACAGGCAAGATGCAACTGTTGCATACTTTCCTCTTGAGCGATACCGGTAAGCTGCTTGTCATAATCTGCGAGTGCTTGCTAAATGCGCTCCATCCCAATCTTATTCTTCTTGTGATTACCTTTTCATGGTCCGGATCTGCGGTTACTACCTGTCCTAAGTAGACATATTCGCCTAATACTTCCGGTGCTGCGCTACCTAATGTAAACTCTGTTCCTTCCCGGGGCTGTTGAACATTACCTTAGTCTTCTGCATATTGATTTTCAAGCCTACCTTTCCACTTTTCCTCTCTAAGTCATCAATCATTATTTGCAGTTCATCCCCCGAGTTGCTTAGCAAGGCAATGTCATCAGCAAATCGCAGATTACTGAGGTAATCTCCATCTACCCTTATCCCTAACTGCTCCCATTCCAAGTCTCTGAATACTTCCTCTAAGCAAGCTGTGAATAGTACTGGGGAGATTGTGTCTCCTTGCCTAACACCTTTTTTTATGGTAATTTTGTTACTTTCTTTATGCAGAACTATGGTTGCTGCGCAGCCACTATATATATCTTCCAGCACTTTCAAGTACGGTTCGTCTACCGCCTGATTTCGCAATGCCTGCATCACCGCCGAGGTTTCGATTGAGTCAAATGCTTTATTCTAATCAATGAATGCTATGTATAAGGGTTGGTTATATTCCAAGCATTTTTCTATCACCCGATTGATCGTACGGATATGATCGATAGTAGAGTACCGTTTCCGAAAACCTGCTTGATCCTTTGCTTGGTTGCAGGCTAAGGTTGTCCTGATTCTATTAGCGATTACCTTACTAAATATCTGATACGTAACAGACAGTAAGCTGATTGCTCTGTAATTTTTAAGGTCCTTAAGAGACCTCTTTCTTATGAATGAGGATAATGTTTGCATTCTTCCATGGTTCCGGTACCGTCGATGACACCAGGCACTGCGTATACAGGGTGGCCAGATTTTCTAACACGATATTCCCCCCGTCCTTCAACAAATCTGTAGTTATCTGATCCTCTCCAGCTGATTTCCCCCTTTTCATAGTTTCTAATGCTTTCTTGACCTTGTCCTTCGTCACTGGTGGAACGTCTCACTGTTTTTCCCTACCGCCAATCTCATTATGGTCCTGACTACTTTGGCTACTGTAGAGATTTGTATAGAACTCCTCGGCTACTTTGACTATCTTATCCATATTCGTGATGACGTTGCCGCCTTGTTCCTTATCGCATACATCTGGTTTTTGCCTATGTCCAATTTCTTCTTTACCCCTTTAAGGCTTCCCCCATTCTTTACAGCATGCTCAATTTTCTCCATGTTATACTTCCTTATATCGGCCACCTTGAGCTTATTGATTAGCTTTGATATCTCGGCCAATTCTATCTGGTCTGTTGGATTGGAAGCTTTCATATTCTGGCGTTTCTTAATCAAATAATTCGACTTCTTAGAGAGCTTACACCGGTATCCTCTCTAATTATCCTACCGCCTCACGCACTCAATAATGATATCTCTGAAATGATTGTTCATTGCTTCTAGGGTAATGTCGCCATCCTCAGTTAGAGCTGAATATCTATTCTGTAGCGAGATCCTGAACTCCTCTGCCGCCCACCCCCCCTCACCGCTAATTCGTTGATGGGTACTAATCTGTTGCATTCCTTCTTTAGATTTAGGCTAATTCGGGACCTCACCATCCTGTGGTCACTGCATCGCACTTCCCCGACTACCTCTACTTCTTGTATAATGGCGGGGGGTAAACATGAAGTCAATTTCATTTTTAGTCTCCCCGTTAGGACTTTTCGATGTCCATTTCACGTTCTTGCGTTTGCTGAAGAGGTATTCATGATTCTTAAGTTATTGCGCTCTGCAAACTCGACTAGTACCTCCCCTTTGCTATTCCTAGAAGCACTGCTATAGTCACCTACTGCTTGATCTCCTGCCTGCTTTTTCCCTACCTTGGCACTGAAGTCGCCCATTAATACAGTATACTGCGTCTTTACTTTTCGCATTGCCGATTCTACATCTGCGTAGAAGCTTTCAACTACCTGGTCATCATAACTACATGTGGGTGCATAGGCCTGTACCACCTTCAGTTTATACCGCTTATTAAGCCTAATAACGATGCCTGCCACCCTCTCATTAACACTATAGAATTCATCTATATTACCCACTATATACTTATTGACAAGGAAACCTACTCCTAGTTGTCGCCTCTCCGGTAAACCTCGATAACACAGTATATGCCCATCCTTCAGTACAGTATATGCTTCATTCGGCGTTCTAACCTCACTAAGCCCTATGACATCCCATTTCATACCCTCTAGTTCCTCTAACAGCACTGCTAAACTAGCTTCACTAGGGTTCTAGCGTTAAACGTTGCCAGGGTCAATTTCCAATGGCGGCCTGTCCAGCGGAGCCATGACAGGCCGCGTGCGTACTTGTCCGTTAAATCTGATAAATGTTGGGCATGGTCCCCCAAACGCTCGTTGATATCGGTCAGTTTGGCCAACATAAACCTTCCAAACGTTAATAGAATAGCGTAGACCACTGCAACAGAACATTTGGTAATAGGAGAGTTGTGCTTTATCCGGCAGACCCCCTTTCTTGAGTTGCAGATTCGGGGGAACAATTTTCCCAGCTTGTTGGAGCCGAAAAAACGACACTCACGCCAAGCCTGTTGGCAACTTTCCTCAAGTTGTGCGAGATTTTTTGTATTTAAGGCACAACTAGCGGCTTCTGTGTCCTCCGACGATCCTCTCCGGTATTGCTCCGTGTTCCGTTCTTGATTTTTTGAATGAGTGTCTCGCAAACAGCAATCAACACAGAAAAGGAGAACTCAGGAGTTGAAAGCCGGCTCATCTGATTTTGGAAGCTAGCCTGCAACTGATGCGGGCACGATTTCTTGATAGAAGACTCTAAGCAGTGCAAGGCTATTGCTTTTTTTTACCGTCTTCGCATGCGTAAAATCATGAGGCAAAAGATCTTTTTTCAGGACGCGGGTAATAGCTCCAGCAAAGGTTTATTTCAAGAATAGGTAAGTTTCAAATCTAAAAACTGTAAACCATAGTGTCGGGTAGTTGATGGGGAAAAGAGAGCCCAAGTCCATATTTGTCAAAAGCGCTTAAAACATCACCTACTGCTTAGGGGTAGGTGAAGGAAGCTTACTTTCTCAAAAGTACTAAAAAATCATCCACATACCTAAAAGCTTTTAACATTCCCTCTCCTCGCACCCCCCCCCCCCCCCCACCCTACCTCCATCTAATGAAAACTTCTATCTAAATAAAAATTTATCAACTTTTGTTAAGAAAACGTCGCAAAGGACAGGGACCACGCAGGACCCTACATAGACACCATTGCGCTGCATATTGGCCTCGAGATCGAGCAGAGTCGCCACCTTGCGGCTCAGCGGCGAAACCTACTCAGTGTGGATGCGTTTTCGCGTCGCGTGCCAGCCCGCAGTAATTTACGCGCGCGCATGCGGCGTGCACAGGAGTGTTTTCGTTTGTTTCGCATTTCCTGTGAGCTTTTGCTTACCCTATATGCCTCTTGCAAAATAAATATGAACAGTCTATAACCCCACGTTGCTTTAAAAAATATATATACTTTTCCGTATCGAGCATCATGCTTGGATAAGGACATCATCCATCGCGGTCTTCGACGCCTGAGATCCTTTGACATGCAATGTCTCAAACGAAGTGGTACTGTCGTTACCACCGTCTCAAAGCAAAACAGGTTGTTGCCGTCAATAAAAGTTAATGCAAACGCTCAGAAATCGCATATTCCCATTTCTGTTTGGAATACCGCAGCTACTAAAACATATGTCACCGCAGACTGCACTTGAACAGACCACTCTATGCCTACTATGCCGTCTGTATGCACGATAGAATTGTGTGTGTTTTTTTTGTTTGTTTTTTTTTGCTTTTAAACCTCTGTCGCGGTGTCTCAATGGTAAGGGCGCTCGACTGCTGATTTCCAGAACGGGGGATTCAATCACAACCGTTTCGAAAGGCGTTCCTCTGCTGTGGGATTTGACTGCACAATAAACAATCCCACGTGGTAAATGTGGTGTTAATAATGAAAAAAAAAAAAACGACACCAATACCAGCCTCTGCAATCATCCGTCATAGCCGATGCCGCTTTCATGCGTCAAACCCGGGCCAGTATGCATTTCTTTTCTTTTTTTTTTTTTTTTGTTGTTCAAGTCTTCTGTGCACCCGTAAAAGTTTTAGTGAGCACATTTTGCTTTAGAGAAATGCTCTAATGTTTGGGAAACATATTCCCTGCACCTAATTGTTACCCTAAATATTACATAATACACCTATATCAATGTACTTTACTGGTAGCCTATTATAATCATTATAATCCCTTTTCGTCCAAGTGCTGTCTTCCGAGCAAACTCGTCATTTCTGACAAGGGGAGTAAAACAGCTTCATGCGGGCTTAAATATCGGTGTTTAGTTCGGGAATAAATGCGTTTTTATAGTCCCACAATAAGATGACCTCCATTTCTTTCGGAATAGTTTTATATCCGGCATCTGTTTTGGAAGCAACCGTAATATTTTACTTTGCATAAGATTTAGTCACTGTTAAATAATTAGTGATAAAGAAATTTTCAGCCTGTAAAATTGCTTCCCAGAACATGACAGTGCCCATGCGCAGTTTATAGCGATGTCTTCGCAGCGAGTAATTCGTAGCTTGCACTTTAACATTGCTGAAAATTATTGTAAATTCTGTCAAGTGTATAAAAGGTCTCTCACACGGTGAAATTTATTCGCATTGCAAAACAAAATAATTACACAACTAATTTACCGTTATATATTAACATCACACACATCAAAAATCCCTTATACTTTCCTTGGTTTCAGGAAATCATTTACAGTTAGTGGCGCATGCAGTAATACACTATCACATTCTATGACAGTGGCCGCAAAAAGCATCTCGGCCAATTCAATCCACTCAGCGCTGTACACGTGAACAATCAGCTTTCCTGTGTGGCGAGGTTTCCTGCATAGTGTCGGCGTGATCTCATTTTTGGGGAATACTTGTGCGTAGTTGTCTGGGCCAGAGTTGATGCGCACTCCGTCTAAAGCAACTCGTCATGCAGTGCGCTGCCAATGCTACATTTAACTTGCTTAATCCTCGAGTCAAGTACGATTAATGAACCAGGCTTTCTCGATTCAATCTTAAGTACTGCAGGTCAGAGCACGAACCTTGTATCTGCGTGGGCTTGCGACTAAATTCGCCGGTCTCACTCGCATGAGACACACGCAAACTGTCTAAAAATCGATAAGAAAAACAAAGCTGTCATTAGGCAGGCCCAAGCATTAGGCGCGTGAGCGCGGTACAGCGCAAGAAACGTGCAAAGCAAATCTAGAAGACTGGTGATTGCGTGCTTCGTTTTCCTAAAATCCGCTCTTCTTCTGCAGCATTGGTGAAATCCTTGGATTTTTTTCTGCAATATTGCAGAAATACTGCAGAAGACACGTTTTCATCACCAACAAACCCGCCGTAATCTCGGAAGCAGACCTACGCAGCGTGCGTTTCTGCGAGCGCCGCCGGCTGCCGATCCACACTACCGGAGTGACGGTGGCGCCACCTCTAGGTTGATCTCGCGGCGAATAAGGCAGGTTGTCAAAAAGAACAAAATTAAAGTAAAATTGCAAGAAAGCGATGAAATTGTCAACCGACAATCCTGAAGAATTCTGAAAAGACACGTCGCCGTTTGCTTCAATGCATTTCTTTACAGCCAACAAAAGCTCGTTTTTAGGAATAGAGTAAAACAAGTCTTCCACATCTACCGAACACCCATAGCCAATATCGTCAGGACTCGGTATACTCTACAACACCTGTCGATATCTTGATATTTTGTGAGGAAAGTGTCGTCTAAAACAAGTGACTGAAGATGCTTTTGCAAAAAAAAACGCTGCCATTTTTTTTTTTTTCGCCAACCGTCTTCGTTGACAATATTTCGAAATGGTATTTCTGGCTCGTGGGTCTTGGCAGTGCAGAAAGCGATAAGGGGTATTTTTTTTTTTATTTTCTTGCTTTTTTTTTCTGTATGTGTGGGGGGGGGGGGGGGAAGGGGGGGGGGCTGTTTTCTTGACTATGCGTTCCCGTAGGTCGTTTTTTTGTTGCCCCTCTTTTCCATTCCACCCTTCTTTTTCCTTGAAACCTTACATTATAGAAGGTACCTCCTGATTTCAATAAAATATAGTTGTGAGTAGGGCCTGTGTTTCGTTTTCTTTCTTGTGATGTGCATGGTTCGGAGCATTTTTCTTTTTCATCAATTAAAGGGGTCATGCCATGGTCATCCAATGTATCACAGTTTTGTCTCATGTTTCATGTTTTATTGGGTTTAACGTCTCAAAGCGACTCAGGCTGAGAGACGCCGTATGGAGGATTCCGGAAATTTCGACCACCTGGGATTCTTCGACGTGCACGGACGAAGCACAGCATACGGCACCTAGCTTTTCGCCTCCAACGAAAAGCGGGCGCCGACACCGGGATTCGATCCCGCATCCTTGGGCACAGTAATTGAGCGCCTTAACCCCGGCGGGGCCCACACTTTTGTAGTCTGGTAGATAATACTGGACCTTATTATTTTATTTCCAAAATGTGAGCTCCCTAGACGAATTCTTTATTTCGAAAAAAGTGACTGAAGTTGAGACAGCCAAGCTCATCCCACCGACAGCGATTGCCATGTCGAAACGCTTGGTGACTTCACAGACCAACAACGGCGACCGCGACGTCTGTTGCTGTGCCGGCTCCGATAAGCAACCAATACACTGCACTGGGTTAGTGCCTGATCAAAGATCAGCATGACTACCAATAGTGGTACTCAGCACGTTTCTGAAAACAGAACACAGAGTGTAGTGAAGTGCCATTTAGTTCTTGC
>NC_139350.1:89386473-89391884 GCF_055883805.1 Amblyomma maculatum
CTCACAACTAGCATTCCTGTCCCAGCGACTTACGGCGCGCGACTTAAGTACCTACGGGAACAACGTAGGATTTATCCCCCCTCCACACAAGGGTCTAAATGCACAAGGAATGCGGGAATGGAGACAGCTCCAAACCAACACATACCCCAACCTTACATCAATACAACATAATGTTCCCAGAACACTACACAGACATATACCCTTGGTGCAACGACCAGCCCACTGCCTACCACGTCGCATGGGGGTGCACAGGCCCCAAACCTCCACACAGAAACATGCACCATTCGGAGGCGCAGTGGGAGGCCACTCTGCAATGCTCTGATCTAGAGACCCAGCGTAGGCTGGTAACTCAGGCAAGAGCGGCAGCCCAGGCCACTGGGGTCTTGAAATGAAGACTCCACTCACTGCCTCCCCCCCCCCTTTTTTTCCCCTTTTTTCATTTCTCTTTTTCTTCTTCTTTTTGAAATAAAGTTTTCTCTCTCTCTCTCTCTCTGGCCGGAATAATTCAAATATGGCCTGCTACTCTGCACTGGGGAAGGGGAAGAGGAGAAGAAAGAAGGTCATGATGGGTGACGATGTTACATAGCTGGCATCAAATGGGGTCAAACTGAGCGCTCCTTAATACGGCTTTACGAGACTGTTTCTTGACTGCATCTGGTACAGTCTCCCAGTACTCTCTAGTATGAGCATTTCATGCTTGCGGTCTTTAGAGAGCGTGCAATCGCAGGCACTGAAAATATGCCTTGAACTGCCCAGATGACCCTCTAACAAAGGCACAATTGAACAGGCACATGCTCGCCCAATATCCATATACTTGTCACACGAACCACTTCATGTATATTTACGAGCACTTACAAGACACTGTTTTCACCCACTCAAGCACGATTCTGGATGAGAGGCCGGACTGCAGTTTTGCAAGTGCACTCCGCTGCCATCAGTCGCAAGTACCCACAGGATATGTCCTCCCATATCGTCCCGCCCAACCACCATGGACGATGGATAAACCTTTGGTGCACCTTCGTGTTCCCGGAAACTAAAGAAATCAATGGTGCCAATTAGTGGACTCAAACAACTTACTCTCGCGCACATCTGGTCAGAATATCCTAATTATATTCACGTATACACCGATGGATCTGTGCCAGCACAGGCATCCGCTGCAGCTCATACCAGCTCAGAAAACGACTCTGCATTTCCTTTTGGGACATACCTCTACATCAACCGCTGTTGAACTTGTAGCCATTCGGGAATCTATTCGCTACATATGTGGGGAACCACCTCAGAAATGGTGTATATTCACGGACTCAAAGACGGCATTACAAATTTTGGAAAACTTCTTACGCCACACTGCATATCAATCCCTGGCACTAAACATTATGGAGCTGCAAGGCCACAGGATAATGTTTCAATGGATCCCTGCCCACTGCGGGCTCCATGGGAATGAACAGGCCGATGTTGAAGCGAAAAGCGCACTCATCATGGCCTCAAACAGCTGTGCCTTTTTCAAGAGTGATACGACGTCCCTTCTTACGCGTTTTATGAATAATGCTACAACAGCTTACTGGGCCCAGCCACACGCCGACACATTCGTCTAAGAAGGGCTCGATCGAACATTGAAATTGTATGTTCCACGTGATATTCCGCGTCATCAGGCATGCTTGCTACATAGACTTCGTTTAAACGTGGCTTTCACGCCCAAGTACTTACATTTAATCGGACAGATGGGACTCGCCGGAATGTTCAACTTGTGGCATCCCAGAGACTGTGAACCATATATTATTGGTGTGCCCAGCGTATGCGTGCGAAAGAAGTGAGCTAGCCGCTTCTTTGAAGCGTTGGGGCAAGAGGCCTCTGTCGGAGGAACAGCTGCTGGGCGCTTGGCAGGACAAGGGGAAGGGTGTCCAGGGCAGTGCGTGCTCTTTGCCGTTTTTGTGCGCCAGCGGACTTGATTCGCACTTGTAAAGCAAGCTTCTTGGCTAAATTTCTTGTTGTAGCTGCGTGTTCTAAAGCTTCAAAAAGTAGGGCACTGCCTTCTGAGTTATCAAAGTAAGCTTCCTTCCTGATCTGCCTTTTCCACTTTCGGTATAGTTCTATACTCTGTCTCTTTCCCATAGAATTTATCCAATTTTTTTCTTCTGCGTTTTGCATCTGTTGCCTAACGCTCTTTATTTTTTCGCTCTTGTGACAAGCATACTTACTGAAGTGCAGCGGTGGCGTAGCGATAGAACATCCGCCTCGCATGCAAGAGGACCGGGATTCAAATCCCAGTGCCGCGCAATTCTCCACCGGATTAGAAAAAAACAAAAACCCGCGTGTCGATGGAATTGCATAAACAGGTTTGGGGCGCGACCTGATGCCGGTGAACACCTCCGGCAACGCACTCCCTCACCAGAACAGGAGTTGGCAACCCTGGTGCAGTAATTGGCCGCAACCTCCTATGATAAGCTTCATAAAACCCCGGCCCTCAGTCACAAGCGGCTGCGGAACAACTGACCACGGGCGGCGGTCAGACCTGTGACGCAGCAGGGGGTGCTAAGAAAACCTGGCTCCGCTGGACAGGCCGCCATTGGAAACTAACCTGGCAACGTTTAATGCTAGAATCCTAGCTAGTGAAGCTAGTTTAGCAATGCTGTTAGAGGAACTAGAGGGTAAATGAGATATCATAGGGCTTAGTGAGGTTAGGAGCCGAATGACGGCATATACTGTACTGAAGGATGGGCATGTACTGTGTTATCGAGGCTTACCAGAGAGGCGACAACTAGGAGTAGGTTTCCTTGTCAATAAGTATATAGCGGGTAATATAGATGAATTCTATAGTATTAATGAGAGTGGTGGCAGGCATCGTTATTAGGCTTAATAAGCGATATAAACTGAAGGTTGTACAGGCCTATGCACCTACATGTAGTTATGATGACCAGGCAGTTGAAAGCTTCTACGAAGATGTAGAATCGGCAATGCGAAAAGTAAAGACACAGTACACTGTGCTAATGGACGACTTCAATGCCAAGGTAGGGAAAAAGCAGGCAGGAGACCAGGCAGTAGGTGACTATGGCATTGGTTCTAGGAATAGCAGGGGGGAGTTACTAGTTGAGTTTGCAGAGCGCAATAACTTAAGAATCATGAATACCTTCTTCAGCAAATGAAAAAAACCGGAAATGGACATAGAAATGTCCTAACGGGGAGACTAAAAATTGAAATTGACTTCATAATGTGTTCAACACCCCGCCATTATGCAAGATGTAGAGTAATCGGGAAAGTGCGATGCAGTGACCACAGGATGGTGAGGTCCCGAATTAGCCTAAATCTGAAGAAGGAACGCAACAAATTAGTAAGAAAGAAACCCATCAACGAATTAGCGGTGAGGGGGAGGGCAGAAGAGTTCAGGATCTCGCTACAGAATAGATGTTCAGCTCTAAACGAAAATGGCGACATTACCCTAGAAGCAATGAACAATAATTTCAGAGATATCATTACTGAATGTGCGGTGGAAGTAGGCGGTAGGATAGTTAGAGAGGGATACCGGTAAGCTGTCTAAGGAGACGAACGATTTGATTAAGAAACGCCAGAGTATGAAAACTTCCAATCCAACATACCAGATTGACATCTTATAGTAGCGCGAAAAAACACACACAACACAGGGTACAGGACGAGCGCTAACTGCCAACTGTTTATTGGAAGGAAAGAGGAACGTATATTTAAACCCTCGGCCACTCAGGTGTTCATAGCCCCAATCGCACTCACCCCCACCCGGTATCAAAATTCATCAATGACAAGCCTAGGCATGTGTGAATAAACACAAGGAAGCGATAAATAAACGATACAGATCTTAACAACAGTCAAACGTAGCAAAGCAGTGTGAAGACTTGAAGCAAAAGCAGACAAAACTAAAACAACGAAAAAAAATAGAGCTCACAACAAGGTAATAACCAAAGGTAACTAGCAAAGGAGGCAATAGCAGTCAATCCCTCGTAGCAAAAGCAGTGTCCATAGCAAAGCAAAAGCTCTGCTATGCTCTACAGTAGTGCTCTACAGCAGTGAGGTATCTTTCCTCGATAATATGATCTGAAATGAGTATTCCATTGTCCACTGTTTGTAACCTGCTTCGGACGACCTGTCTTTGGTATTAGTGGCGTTTTTTTATATATTTTTTTATATATTTTTTGTTATATATAGATTTTTTTACCTTGTTTAATTTTTAGATTTTGACTGCTTTTGCTTCGTATACATGACACTGCCTTTGCTACGAGATATGACTGCTATTGCTACAATTTTTTTGTTAGTTACCCTTGGGTTTGGTTTTTTTACCTTGGTTTCTTACCTTGCTGTTTTTTTTTTTGTTTAAAATGCTTTTGTTAACTTGGTGTTTTGTTCTGGTTTTTTACGGCTTTTTGTTAGACTGCTTTTGCTTTGCTATGGACACTGCTTTTGCTACGAGGGATTGACTGCTATTGCCTCTTTGCTAGTAGTTACCTTTGGTTATTACCTTGTTGTGAGCTCTATTTTTTTTTTTTTTTCGTTGTTTAGTTTTGTCTGCTTTTGCTTCAAGTCTTCACCACTGCTTTGCTACGTTTTGACTGCTGTTAAGATCTGTATCGTTTATTTATCGCTTCCTTGTTGTGTTTATTCACTCATGCCTAGGCTTGTCATTGATGAATTTTGATACCGGGGGGGGGGGGGGGGGGGGGGGGGGGGGGGGGGGGGTGGGGGGGGGGGGTGGGGGGGGGGGGGGTGGGGGGGGGGTGAGTGCGATTGGGGCTATGAACACTTGGAGTGGCCGAGGGGTTTAATAAATATACGTTCCTCTTTCCTTCCAATAAACAGGTTGGCAGTTAGCGCTCGTCCTGTACCCTGTCTTGTGGTGTGTTTTTTTCGCGCTACTATAAGATGTCTGAAGTTCTGCACCCAACTAGGCCGACAACACATCCTACTGAAGCATACCAGATTGAATTGGCCGAGATATCAAAGCTAATCAATAAGCGCAAGGTGGCCGATATAAGGAAGTATAACATAGAGGAAAATTGAGCATGCTGTAAAGAACGGGGGAAGCCTTAAAGTGGTAAAGACGAAATTGGGCATATGCAAAAAACCAGATGTATGCCGATAAGGGACAAAGAAGGAAACGTCATCACGAATATGGACAAGATAGTCAAAGTAGCCGAGGAGTTCTATACAGATCTCTAAAATAGCCAAAGTAGTCAAGACCGTAAGGAGATTGACGGTAGGGAAAAACAGTCAGACGTTCCACCAGTTACGAAGGACGAGGTCAAGAAAGCAGTAGAAACTATTGAAAAGGGGGAAATCAGCTGGAGAGGATCAGATAACTACAGATTTTGCTGAAGGACGGAGGGGATATCGTGTTAGAAAAGCTGGCCACCCTGTATACGCAGTGTCTGGTGTCATCGACGGCACCGACC